>NC_079222.1:47872390-48055491 GCF_029633865.1 Lampris incognitus
CAGTCAAAATGTTCTATAGGAGGATGAAGAGCAGTCAAACTGATTTATAATCGGACGAAGAGCAGTCAAACTGTTCTATAGGAGGATGAAGTGCAGTCAAACTGGTTTATAGGAAGATGAAGAGCAGTCAAACTGCTTTATAAGAGGATGAAGAGCAGTCAAACTGATTTATAAGCGGACGAAGAGCAGTCAAACTGATTTATAAACGGACGAAGAGCAGTCAAACGGTTTTATAAAAGGATGAAGAGCAGTCAAACTGTTTTATACGAGGACGTAGAGCAGTCAGACTGTTTTACAAGAGGATGAAGAGCAGTCAACCTGTTTTACAAGAGGATGAAGAGCAGTCAAACTGTTTTATAAGAGGACGAAGAGCAGTCAAACTGATTTATAATCGGATGAAGAGCAGTCAAACTGATTTATAAGAGGATGAAGAGCAGTCAAACTGCTTTATAAAAGGATGAAGAGCAGTCAAACTGTCTTATAAGAGGACGAAGAGCAGTCAAACTGATTTATAATCGGACGAAGAGCAGTCAAACTGTTCTATAGGAGGATGAAGGGCAGTCAAACTGGTCTATAGGAGGAGGAAGAGCAGTCAAACTGCTTTATAAAAGGATGAAGAGCAGTCAAACTGATTTATAAGAGGATGAAGAGCAGTCAAACTGCTTTATAAAAGGACGAAGAGCAGTCAAACTTTTTTAAATGCGGACGAAGAGCAGTCAAACTGATTTATAATCGGACGAAGAGCAGTCAAACTGCTTTATAATCGGACGAAGAGCAGTCAAACGGTTTTATAACAGGATGAAGAGCAGTCAAATTGATTTATAAGAGGATGAAGAGCAGTCAAACTGCTTTATAAAAGGATGAAGAGCAGTCAAACTGTTTTATACGAGGATGTAGAGCAGTCAGACTGTTTTACAAGAGGATGAAGAGCAGTCAACCTGTTTTACAAGAGGATGAAGAGCAGTCAAACTTATTTATAATCGGACGAAGAGCAGTCAAACTGTTCTATAGGAGGATGAAGCGCAGTCAAACTGTTCTATAGGAGGATGAAGAGCAGTCAAACTGATTTATAAGAGGATGAAGAGCAGTCAAACTGATTCATAAGAGGATGAAGAGCAGTCAAACTGCTTTATAAAAGGATGAAGAGCAGTCAAACTGTTTTATAATCGGACGAAGAACAGTCAAACTGATTTATAATCGGACGAAGAGCAGTCAAACTGATTTATAATCGGACGAAGAGCAGACAAACGGTTTTATAACAGGTTGAAGAGCAGTCAAATTGATTTATAAGAGGATGAAGAGCAGTCAAACTGCTTTATAAAAGGATGAAGAGCAGTCAAACTGTTTTATACGAGGATGTAGAGCAGTCAGACTGTTTTACAAGAGGATGAAGAGCAGTCAACCTGTTTTACAAGAGGATGAAGAGCAGTCAAACTGATTTATAATTGGATGAAGAGCAGTCAACCTTTTCTATAGGAGGATGAAGTGCAGTCAAACTGGTTTATAGGAGGATGAAGAGCAGTCAAACCTCTTTATAAGAGGATGAAGAGCAGTCAAACTGATTTATAAGCGGACGAAGAGCAGTCAAACTGATTTATAATCGGACGAAAAGCAGTCAAACTGATTTATAAACGGACGAAGAGCAGTCAAACGGTTTTATAAAAGGATGAAGAGCAGTCAAACTGTTTTATACGAGGATGTAGAGCAGTCAGACTGTTTTACAAGAGGATGAAGAGCAGTCAACCTGTTTTACAAGAGGATGAAGAGCAGTCAAACTGTTTTATAAGAGGATGAAGAGCAGTCAATCTGCGTTATAAAAGGATGAAGAGCACTCAAACTGTTTTATAAGAGGACGAAGAGCAGTCAAACTGATTTATAATCGGATGAAGAGCAGTCAAACTGATTTATAAGAGGATGAAGAGCAGTCAAACTGCTTTATAAAAGGATGAAGAGCAGTCAAACTGTTTTATAAGAGGACGAAGAGCAGTCAAACTGATTTATAATCGGACGAAGAGCAGTCAAACTGATTTATAAGAGGATGAAGAGCAGTCAAACGGTTTTATAACAGGATGAAGAGCAGTCAAATTGATTTATAAGAGGATGAAGAGCAGTCAAACTGCTTTAGAAAAGGATGAAGAGCAGTCAAACTGTTTTATACGAGGATGTAGAGCAGTCAGACTGTTTTACAAGAGGATGAAGAGCAGTCAACCTGTTTTACAAGAGGATGAAGAGCAGTCAAACTGTTCTATAGGAGGATGAAGAGCAGTCAAACTGCTTTATAAAAGGATGAAGAGCAGTCAAACTGTTTTATAAGAGGACGAAGAGCAGTCAAACTGCTTTATAAAAGGATGAAGAGCAGTCAAACTGTTTTATAATCGGACGAAGAGCAGTCAAACTGTTCTATAGGAGGATGAAGCGCAGTCAAACTGTTCTATAGGAGGATGAAGAGCAGTCAAACTGCTTTATAAGAGGATGAAGAGCAGTCAAACTGATTTATAAGAGGATGAAGAGCAGTCAAACTGCTTTATAAAAGGATGAAGAGCAGTCAAACTGTTTTATAAGCGGACGAAGACCAGTCAAACTGATTTATAACAGGTTGAAGAGCAGTCAAATTGATTTATAAGAGGATGAAGAGCAGTCAAACTGCTTTATAAAAGGATGAAGAGCAGTCAAACTGTTTTATACGAGGATGTAGAGCAGTCAGACTGTTTTACAAGAGGATGAAGAGCAGTCAACCTGTTTTACAAGAGGATGAAGAGCAGTCAAACTGTTCTATAGGAGGATGAAGTGCAGTCAAACTGGTTTATAGGAGGATGAAGAGCAGTCAAACTGCTTTATAAGAGGATGAAGAGCAGTCAAACTGATTTATAAGCGGACGAAGAGCAGTCAAACTGATTTATAATCGGACGAAAAGCAGTCAAACTGATTTATAATCGGACGAAGAGCAGTCAAACTGATTTATAATCGGACGAAGAGCAGTCAAACGGTTTTATAATCGGACGAAGAGCAGTCAAAATGTTCTATAGGAGGATGAAGAGCAGTCAAACTGATTTATAATCGGACGAAGAGCAGTCAAACTGTTCTATAGGAGGATGAAGTGCAGTCAAACTGGTTTATAGGAAGATGAAGAGCAGTCAAACTGCTTTATAAGAGGATGAAGAGCAGTCAAACTGATTTATAAGCGGACGAAGAGCAGTCAAACTGATTTATAAACGGACGAAGAGCAGTCAAACGGTTTTATAAAAGGATGAAGAGCAGTCAACCTGTTTTACAAGAGGATGAAGAGCAGTCAAACTGTTTTATAAGAGGACGAAGAGCAGTCAAACTGATTTATAATCGGATGAAGAGCAGTCAAACTGATTTATAAGAGGATGAAGAGCAGTCAAACTGCTTTATAAAAGGATGAAGAGCAGTCAAACTGTCTTATAAGAGGACGAAGAGCAGACAAACTGATTTATAATCGGACGAAGAGCAGTCAAACTGTTCTATAGGAGGATGAAGGGCAGTCAAACTGGTCTATAGGAGGAGGAAGAGCAGTCAAACTGCTTTATAAAAGGATGAAGAGCAGTCAAACTGATTTATAAGAGGATGAAGAGCAGTCAAACTGCTTTATAAAAGGACGAAGAGCAGTCAAACTTTTTTAAATGCGGACGAAGAGCAGTCAAACTGATTTATAATCGGACGAAGAGCAGTCAAACTGCTTTATAATCGGACGAAGAGCAGTCAAACGGTTTTATAACAGGACGAAGAGCAGTCAAAATGTTCTATAGGAGGATGAAGAGCAGTCAAACTGATTTATAATCGGACGAAGAGCAGTCAAACTGTTCTATAGGAGGATGAAGTGCAGTCAAACTGGTTTATAGGAAGATGAAGAGCAGTCAAACTGCTTTATAAGAGGATGAAGAGCAGTCAAACTGATTTATAAGCGGACGAAGAGCAGTCAAACTGATTTATAAACGGACGAAGAGCAGTCAAACGGTTTTATAAAAGGATGAAGAGCAGTCAACCTGTTTTACAAGAGGATGAAGAGCAGTCAAACTGTTTTATAAGAGGACGAAGAGCAGTCAAACTGATTTATAATCGGATGAAGAGCAGTCAAACTGATTTATAAGAGGATGAAGAGCAGTCAAACTGCTTTATAAAAGGATGAAGAGCAGTCAAACTGTCTTATAAGAGGACGAAGAGCAGACAAACTGATTTATAATCGGACGAAGAGCAGTCAAACTGTTCTATAGGAGGATGAAGGGCAGTCAAACTGGTCTATAGGAGGAGGAAGAGCAGTCAAACTGCTTTATAAAAGGATGAAGAGCAGTCAAACTGATTTATAAGAGGATGAAGAGCAGTCAAACTGCTTTATAAAAGGACGAAGAGCAGTCAAACTTTTTTAAATGCGGACGAAGAGCAGTCAAACTGATTTATAATCGGACGAAGAGCAGTCAAACTGCTTTATAATCGGACGAAGAGCAGTCAAACGGTTTTATAACAGGATGAAGAGCAGTCAAATTGATTTATAAGAGGATGAAGAGCAGTCAAACTGCTTTATAAAAGGATGAAGAGCAGTCAAACTGTTTTATACGAGGATGTAGAGCAGTCAGACTGTTTTACAAGAGGATGAAGAGCAGTCAACCTGTTTTACAAGAGGATGAAGAGCAGTCAAACTTATTTATAATCGGACGAAGAGCAGTCAAACTGTTCTATAGGAGGATGAAGCGCAGTCAAACTGTTCTATAGGAGGATGAAGAGCAGTCAAACTGATTTATAAGAGGATGAAGAGCAGTCAAACTGATTCATAAGAGGATGAAGAGCAGTCAAACTGCTTTATAAAAGGATGAAGAGCAGTCAAACTGTTTTATAATCGGACGAAGAACAGTCAAACTGATTTATAATCGGACGAAGAGCAGTCAAACTGATTTATAATCGGACGAAGAGCAGACAAACGGTTTTATAACAGGTTGAAGAGCAGTCAAATTGATTTATAAGAGGATGAAGAGCAGTCAAACTGCTTTATAAAAGGATGAAGAGCAGTCAAACTGTTTTATACGAGGATGTAGAGCAGTCAGACTGTTTTACAAGAGGATGAAGAGCAGTCAACCTGTTTTACAAGAGGATGAAGAGCAGTCAAACTGATTTATAATTGGATGAAGAGCAGTCAACCTGTTCTATAGGAGGATGAAGTGCAGTCAAACTGGTTTATAGGAGGATGAAGAGCAGTCAAACCTCTTTATAATAGGATGAAGAGCAGTCAAACTGATTTATAAGCGGACGAAGAGCAGTCAAACTGATTTATAATCGGACGAAAAGCAGTCAAACTGATTTATAAACGGACGAAGAGCAGTCAAACGGTTTTATAAAAGGATGAAGAGCAGTCAAACTGTTTTATACGAGGATGTAGAGCAGTCAGACTGTTTTACAAGAGGATGAAGAGCAGTCAACCTGTTTTACAAGAGGATGAAGAGCAGTCAAACTGATTTATAATTGGATGAAGAGCAGTCAACCTGTTCTATAGGAGGATGAAGTGCAGTCAAACTGGTTTATAGGAGGATGAAGAGCAGTCAAACCTCTTTATAATAGGATGAAGAGCAGTCAAACTGATTTATAAGCGGACGAAGAGCAGTCAAACTGATTTATAATCGGACGAAAAGCAGTCAAACTGATTTATAAACGGACGAAGAGCAGTCAAACGGTTTTATAAAAGGATGAAGAGCAGTCAAACTGTTTTATACGAGGATGTAGAGCAGTCAGACTGTTTTACAAGAGGATGAAGAGCAGTCAACCTGTTTTACAAGAGGATGAAGAGCAGTCAAACTGTTTTATAAGAGGATGAAGAGCAGTCAATCTGCGTTATAAAAGGATGAAGAGCACTCAAACTGTTTTATAAGAGGACGAAGAGCAGTCAAACTGATTTATAATCGGATGAAGAGCAGTCAAACTGATTTATAAGAGGATGAAGAGCAGTCAAACTGCTTTATAAAAGGATGAAGAGCAGTCAAACTGATTTATAATCGGACGAAGAGCAGTCAAACTGTTCTATAGGAGGATGAAGCGCAGTCAAACTGGTTTATAGGAGGATGAAGAGCAGTCAAACTGCTTTATAAGAGGATGAAGAGCAGTCAAACTGATTTATAAGCGGACGAAGAGCAGTCAAACTGATTTATAATCGGACGAAAAGCAGTCAAACTGATTTATAAACGGACGAAGAGCAGTCAAACGGTTTTATAAAAGGATGAAGAGCAGTCAAACTGTTTTATACGAGGATGTAGAGCAGTCAGACTGTTTTACAAGAGGATGAAGAGCAGTCAACCTGTTTTACAAGAGGATGAAGAGCAGTCAAACTGATTTATAATTGGATGAAGAGCAGTCAACCTGTTCTATAGGAGGATGAAGTGCAGTCAAACTGGTTTATAGGAGGATGAAGAGCAGTCAAACTGCTTTATAAGAGGATGAAGAGCAGTCAAACTGATTTATAAGCGGACGAAGAGCAGTCAAACTGATTTATAATCGGACGAAAAGCAGTCAAACTGATTTATAAACGGACGAAGAGCAGTCAAACGGTTTTATAAAAGGATGAAGAGCAGTCAAACTGTTTTATACGAGGATGTAGAGCAGTCAGACTGTTTTACAAGAGGATGAAGAGCAGTCAACCTGTTTTACAAGAGGATGAAGAGCAGTCAAACTGTTTTATAAGAGGATGAAGAGCAGTCAATCTGCGTTATAAAAGGATGAAGAGCACTCAAACTGTTTTATAAGAGGACGAAAAGCAGTCAAACTGATTTATAATCGGATGAAGAGCAGTCAAACTGATTTATAAGAGGATGAAGAGCAGTCAAACTGCTTTATAAAAGGATGAAGAGCAGTCAAACTGTCTAATAAGAGGACGAAGAGCAGTCAAACTGATTTATAATCGGACGAAGAGCAGTCAAACTGTTCTATAGGAGGATGAAGCGCAGTCAAACTGGTCTATAGGAGGATGAAGAGCAGTCAAACTGCTTTATAAAAGGATGAAGAGCAGTCAAACTGATTTATAAGAGGATGAAGAGCAGTCAAACTGCTTTATAAAAGGACGAAGAGCAGTCAAACTTTTTTAAATGCGGACGAAGAGCAGTCAAACTGATTTATAATCGGACGAAGAGCAGTCAAACTGATTTATAATCGGACGAAGAGCAGTCAAACGGTTTTATAACAGGATGAAGAGCAGTCAAATTGATTTATAAGAGGATGAAGAGCAGTCAAACTGCTTTATAAAAGGATGAAGAGCAGTCAAACTGTTTTATACGAGGATGTAGAGCAGTCAGACTGTTTTACAAGAGGATGAAGAGCAGTCAACCTGTTTTACAAGAGGATGAAGAGCAGTCAATCTGTTCTATAGGAGGATGAAGAGCAGTCAAACAGCTTTATAAAAGGATGAAGAGCAGTCAAACTCTTTTATAAGAGGACGAAGAGCAGTCAAACTGCTTTATAAAAGGATGAAGAGCAGTCAAACTGTTTTATAAGAGGACGAAGAGCAGTCAAACTGATTTATAATCGGACGAAGAGCAGTCAAACTGTTCTATAGGAGGATGAAGCGCAGTCAAACTGGTCTATAGGAGGATGAAGAGCAGTCAAACTGCTTTATAAAAGGATGAAGAGCAGTCAAACTGATTTATAAGAGGATGAAGAGCAGTCAAACTGCTTTATAAAAGGACGAAGAGCAGTCAAACTTTTTTAAAAGCGGACGAAGAGCAGTCAAACTGATTTATAATCGGACGAAGAGCAGTCAAACTGATTTATAATCGGACGAAGAGCAGTCAAACGGTTTTATAACAGGATGAAGAGCAGACAAATTGATTTATAAGAGGATGAAGAGCAGTCAAACTGCTTTATAAAAGGATGAAGAGCAGTCAAACTGTTTTATACGAGGATGTAGAGCAGTCAATCTGTTCTATAGGAGGATGAAGAGCAGTCAAACTGCTTTATGAAAGGATGAAGAGCAGTCAAAGTGTTTTATAAGAGGACGAAGAGCAGTCAAACTGCTTTATAAAAGGATGAAGAGCAGTCAAACTGTTTTATAAGAGGACGAAGAGCAGTCAAACTGATTTATAATCGGACGAAGAGCAGTCAAACTGTTCTATAGGAGGATGAAGCGCAGTCAAACTGATCTATAGGAGGATGAAGAGAAGTCAAACTGCTTTATAAGAGGATGAAGAGCAGTCAAACTGATTTATAAGAGGATGAAGAGCAGTCAAACTGCTTTATAAAAGGATGAAGAGCAGTCAAACTGTTTTATAATCGGACGAAGACCAGTCAAACGGTTTTATAACAGGTTGAAGAGCAGTCAAATTTATTTATAAGAGGATGAAGAGCAGTCAAACTGCTTTATAAAAGGATGAAGAGCAGTCAAACTGTTTTATACGAGGATGTAGAGCAGTCAGACTGTTTTACAAGAGGATGAAGAGCAGTCAACCTGTTTTACAAGAGGATGAAGAGCAGTCAAACTGATTTATAATTGGATGAAGAGCAGTCAAACTGATTTATAAGAGGATGAAGAGCAGTCAAACTGCTTTATAAAAGGATGAAGAGCAGTCAAACTGATATATAATCGGACGAAGAGCAGTCAAACGGTTTTATAATCGGACGAAGAGCAGTCAAGCTGTTCTATAGGACGATGAAGCGCAGTCAAACTGTTCTATAGGAGGATGAAGAGCAGTCAAACTGCTTTATAAGAGGATGAGGAGCAGTCAAACTGATTTATAAGAGGATGAAGAGCAGTCAAACTGCTTTATAAAAGGATGAAGAGCAGTCAAACTGTTTTATAAGTGGACGAAGAGCAGTCAAACTGATTTATAATCGGACGAAGAGCAGTCAAACGGTTTTATAAGAGGATGAAGAGCAGTCAAATTGATTTATAAGAGGATGAAGAGCAGACAAACTGCTTTATAAAAGGATGAAGAGCAGCCAAACTGTTTTATACGAGGATGTAGAGCAGTCAGACTGTTTTACAAGAGGATGAAGAGCAGTCAAACTGCTTTATAAAAGGATGAAGAGCAGTCAAACTGATATATAATCGGACGAAGAGCAGTCAAACGGTTTTATAATCGGACGAAGAGCAGTCAAAATGTTCTATAGGAGGATGAAGAGCAGTCAAACTGCTTTATAAGAGGATGAAGAGCAGTCAAACTGATTGATAAGAGGATGAAGAGCAGTCAAAATGCTTTATAAAAGGATGAAGAGCACTCAAACTGTTTTATAAGAGGACGAAGAGCAGTCAAACTGATTTATAATCGGATGAAGAGCAGTCAAACTGATTTATAAGAGGATGAAGAGCAGTCAAACTGCTTTATAAAAGGATGAAGAGCAGTCAAACTGTCTTATAAGAGGACGAAGAGCAGTCAAACTGATTTATAATCGGACGAAGAGCAGTCAAACTGTTCAATAGGAGGATGAAGCGCAGTCAAGCTGGTCTATAGGAGGATGAAAAGCAGTCAAACTGCTTTATAAAAGGATGAAGAGCAGTCAAACTGATTTATAAAAGGACGAAGAGCAGTCAAACTTTTTTAAATGCGGACGAAGAGCAGTCAAACTGATTTATAATCGGACGAAGAGCAGTCAAACTGATTTATAATCGGACGAAGAGCAGTCAAAGGGTTTTATAACAGGATGAAGAGCAGTCAAATTGATTTATAAGAGGATGAAGAGCAGTCAAACTGCTTTATAAAAGGATGAAGAGCAGTCAAACTGTTTTATACGAGGATGTAGAGCAGTCAGACTGTTTTACAAGAGGATGAAGAGCAGTCAACCTGTTTTACAAGAGGATGAAGAGCAGTCAATCTGTTCTATAGGAGGATGAAGAGCAGTCAAACTGCTTTATAAAAGGATGAAGAGCAGTCAAACTGTTTTATAAGACGACGAAGAGCAGTCAAACTGCTTTATAAAAGGATGAAGAGCAGTCAAACTGTTATATAAGAGGACGAAGAGCAGTCAAACTGATTTATAATCGGACGAAGAGCAGTCAAACTGTTCTATAGGAGGATGAAGCGCAGTCAAACTGTTCTATAGGTGGATGAAGAGCAGTCAAATTGCTTTATAAGAGGATGAAGAGCAGTCAAACTGATTTATAAGAGGATGAAGAGCAGTCAAACTGCTTTGTAAAAGGATGAAGAGCAGTCAAACTGATTTATAATCGGACGAAGAGCAGTCAAACTGATTTATAATCGGACGAAGAGCAGTCAAACGGTTTTATAAAAGGATGAAGAGCAGTCAAACTGTTTTATACGAGGATGTAGAGCAGTCAGACTGTTTTACAAGAGGATGAAGAGCAGTCAACCTGTTTTACAAGAGAATGAAGAGCAGTCAAACTGTTTTATAAGAGGATGAAGAGCAGTCAATCTGCGTTATAAAAGGATGAAGAGCACTCAAACTGTTTTATAAGAGGACGAAGAGCAGTCAAACTGATTTATAATCGGATGAAGAGCAGTCAAACTGATTTATAAGAGGATGAAGAGCAGTCAAACTGCTTTATAAAAGGATGAAGAGCAGTCAAACTGTCTAATAAGAGGACGAAGAGCAGTCAAACTGATTTATAATCGGACGAAGAGCAGTCAAACTGTTCTATAGGAGGATGAAGCGCAGTCAAACTGGTCTATAGGAGGATGAAGAGCAGTCAAACTGCTTTATAAAAGGATGAAGAGCAGTCAAACTGATTTATAAGAGGATGAAGAGCAGTCAAACTGCTTTATAAAAGGACGAAGAGCAGTCAAACTTTTTTAAATGCGGACGAAGAGCAGTCAAACTGATTTATAATCGGACGAAGAGCGGTCAAACTGATTTATAATCGGACGAAGAGCAGTCAAACGGTTTTATAACAGGATGAAGAGCAGTCAAATTGATTTATAAGAGGATGAAGAGCAGTCAATATGCTTTATAAAAGGATGAAGAGCAGTCAAACTGTTTTATACGAGGATGTAGAGCAGTCAGACTGTTTTACAAGAGGATGAAGAGCAGTCAACCTGTTTTACAAGAGGATGAAGAGCAGTCAATCTGTTCTATAGGAGGATGAAGAGCAGTCAAACTGCTTTATAAAAGGATGAAGAGCAGTCAAACTGTTTTATAAGAGGACGAAGAGCAGTCAAACTGCTTTATAAAAGGATGAAGAGCAGTCAAACTGTTTTATAAGAGGACGAAGAGCAGTCAAACTGATTTATAATCGGACGAAGAGCAGTCAAACTGTTCTATAGGAGGATGAAGCGCAGTCAAACTGTTCTATTGGAGGATGAAGAGATTTCAAACTGCTTTATAAGAGGATGAAGAGCAGTCAAACTGATTTATAAGAGGATGAAGAGCAGTCAAACTGCTTTATAAAAGGATGAAGAGCAGTCAAACTGTTTTATAATCGGACGAAGACCAGTCAAACGGTTTTATAACAGGTTGAACAGCAGTCAAATTGATTTATAAGAGGATGAAGAGCAGTCAAACTGCTTTATAAAAGGATGAAGAGCAGTCAAACTGTTTTATACGAGGATGTAGAGCAGTCAGACTGCTTTATAAAAGGATGAAGAGCAGCCAAACTGTTTTATACGAGGATGTAGAGCAGTCAGACTGTTTTACAAGAGGATGAAGAGCAGTCAAACTGCTTTATAAAAGGATGAAGAGCAGTCAAACTGATTTATAATCGGACGAAGAGCAGTCAAACGGTTTTATAATCGGACGAAGAGCAGTCAAAATGTTCTATAGGAGGATGAAGAGCAGTCAAACTGCTTTATAAGAGGATGAAGAGCAGTCAAACTGATTGATAAGAGGATGAAGAGCAGTCAAACTGCTTTATAAAAGGATGAAGAGCAGTCAAACTGTTTTATAAGCGGACGAAGAGCAGTCAAACTGATTAATAATCGGACAAACAGCAGTCAAACTGATTTATAATCGGATGTAGAGCAGTCAAACTGATTTATAATCGGACGAAGAGCAGTCAAACGGTTTTATAATCGGACGAAGAGCAGTCAAAATGTTCTATAGGAGGATGAAGAGCAGTCAAACTGATTTATAATCGGACGAAGAGCAGTCAAACTGTTCTATAGGAGGATGAAGTGCAGTCAAACTGGTTTATAAGAGGATGAAGAGCAGTCAAACTGCTTTATAAGAGGATGAAGAGCAGTCAAACTGATTTATAATCGGACGAAGAGCAGTCAAACTGTTCTATAGGAGGATGAAGCGCAGTCAAACTGGTTTATAGGAGGATGAAGAGCAGTCAAACTGCTTTATAAGAGGATGAAGAGCAGTCAAACTGATTTATAAGAGGATGAAGAGCAGTCAAACTGCTTTATAAAAGGATGAAGAGCAGTCAAACTTTTTTATAAGCTGACGAAGAGCAGTCAAACTGATTTATAATCGGACGAAGAGCAGTCAAACTGATTTATAATCGGACGAAGAGCAGTCAAACGGTTTTATAATCGGACGAAGAGCAGTCAAAATGTTCTATAGGAGGATGAAGAGCAGTCAAACTGATTTATAATCGGACGAAGAGCAGTCAAACTGTTCTATAGGAGGATGAAGTTCAGTCAAACTGGTTTTAGGAGGATGAAGAGCATTCAAACTGCTTTATAAGAGGATGAAGAGCAGTCAAACTGATTTATAAGCGGACAAAGAGCAGTCAAACTGATTTATATTCGGACGAAAAGCGGTCAAACTGATTTATAAACGGACGAAGAGCAGTCGAACGGTTTTATATCGGACGAAGACCAGTCAAACGGTTTTATAACAGGTTGAAGAGCAGTCAAATTGATTTATAAGAGGATGAAGAGCAGTCAAACTGCTTTATAAAAGGATGAAGAGCAGTCAAACTGTTTTATACGAGGATGTAGAGCAGTCAGACTGCTTTATAAAAGGATGAAGAGCAGCCAAACTGTTTTATACGAGGATGTAGAGCAGTCAGACTGTTTTACAAGAGGATGAAGAGCAGTCAAACTGCTTTATAAAAGGATGAAGAGCAGTCAAACAGATTTATAATCGGACGAAGAGCAGTCAAACGGTTTTATAATCGGACGAAGAGCAGTCAAAATGTTCTATAGGAGGATGAAGAGCAGTCAAACTGCTTTATAAGAGGATGAAGAGCAGTCAAACTGATTGATAAGAGGATGAAGAGCAGTCAAACTGCTTTATAAAAGGATGAAGAGCAGTCAAACTGTTTTATAAGCGGACGAAGAGCAGTCAAACTGATTAATAATCGGACAAAGAGCAGTCAAACTGATTTATAATCGGATGTAGAGCAGTCAAACTGATTTATAATCGGACGAAGAGCAGTCAAACGGTTTTATAATCGGACGAAGAGCAGTCAAAATGTTATATAGGAGGATGAAGAGCAGTCAAACTGATTTATAATCGGACGAAGAGCAGTCAAACTGTTCTATAGGAGGATGAAGTGCAGTCAAACTGGTTTATAAGAGGATGAAGAGCAGTCAAACTGCTTTATAAGAGGATGAAGAGCAGTCAAACTGATTTATAATCGGACGAAGAGCAGTCAAACTGTTCTATAGGAGGATGAAGCGCAGTCAAACTGGTTTATAGGAGGATGAAGAGCAGTCAAACTGCTTTATAAGAGGATGAAGAGCAGTCAAACTGATTTATAAGAGGATGAAGAGCAGTCAAACTGCTTTATAAAAGGATGAAGAGCAGTCAAACTTTTTTATAAGCTGACGAAGAGCAGTCAAACTGATTTATAATCGGACGAAGAGCAGTCAAACTGATTTATAATCGGACGAAGAGCAGTCAAACGGTTTTATAATCGGACGAAGAGCAGTCAAAATGTTCTATAGGAGGATGAAGAGCAGTCAAACTGATTTATAATCGGACGAAGAGCAGTCAAACGGTTTTATAACAGGATGAAGAGCAGTCAAATTGATTTATAAGAGGATGAAGAGCAGTCAATATGCTTTATAAAAGGATGAAGAGCAGTCAAACTGTTTTATACGAGGATGTAGAGCAGTCAGACTGTTTTACAAGAGGATGAAGAGCAGTCAACCTGTTTTACAAGAGGATGAAGAGCAGTCAATCTGTTCTATAGGAGGATGAAGAGCAGTCAAACTGCTTTATAAAAGGATGAAGAGCAGTCAAACTGTTTTATAAGAGGACGAAGAGCAGTCAAACTGCTTTATAAAAGGATGAAGAGCAGTCAAACTGTTTTATAAGAGGACGAAGAGCAGTCAAACTGATTTATAATCGGACGAAGAGCAGTCAAACTGTTCTATAGGAGGATGAAGCGCAGTCAAACTGTTCTATTGGAGGATGAAGAGATTTCAAACTGCTTTATAAGAGGATGAAGAGCAGTCAAACTGATTTATAAGAGGATGAAGAGCAGTCAAACTGCTTTATAAAAGGATGAAGAGCAGTCAAACTGTTTTATAATCGGACGAAGACCAGTCAAACGGTTTTATAACAGGTTGAACAGCAGTCAAATTGATTTATAAGAGGATGAAGAGCAGTCAAACTGCTTTATAAAAGGATGAAGAGCAGTCAAACTGTTTTATACGAGGATGTAGAGCAGTCAGACTGCTTTATAAAAGGATGAAGAGCAGCCAAACTGTTTTATACGAGGATGTAGAGCAGTCAGACTGTTTTACAAGAGGATGAAGAGCAGTCAAACTGCTTTATAAAAGGATGAAGAGCAGTCAAACTGATTTATAATCGGACGAAGAGCAGTCAAACGGTTTTATAATCGGACGAAGAGCAGTCAAAATGTTCTATAGGAGGATGAAGAGCAGTCAAACTGCTTTATAAGAGGATGAAGAGCAGTCAAACTGATTGATAAGAGGATGAAGAGCAGTCAAACTGCTTTATAAAAGGATGAAGAGCAGTCAAACTGTTTTATAAGCGGACGAAGAGCAGTCAAACTGATTAATAATCGGACAAACAGCAGTCAAACTGATTTATAATCGGATGTAGAGCAGTCAAACTGATTTATAATCGGACGAAGAGCAGTCAAACGGTTTTATAATCGGACGAAGAGCAGTCAAAATGTTCTATAGGAGGATGAAGAGCAGTCAAACTGATTTATAATCGGACGAAGAGCAGTCAAACTGTTCTATAGGAGGATGAAGCGCAGTCAAACTGGTTTATAGGAGGATGAAGAGCAGTCAAACTGCTTTATAAGAGGATGAAGAGCAGTCAAACTGATTTATAAGAGGATGAAGAGCAGTCAAACTGCTTTATAAAAGGATGAAGAGCAGTCAAACTTTTTTATAAGCTGACGAAGAGCAGTCAAACTGATTTATAATCGGACGAAGAGCAGTCAAACTGATTTATAATCGGACGAAGAGCAGTCAAACGGTTTTATAATCGGACGAAGAGCAGTCAAAATGTTCTATAGGAGGATGAAGAGCAGTCAAACTGATTTATAATCGGACGAAGAGCAGTCAAACTGTTCTATAGGAGGATGAAGTTCAGTCAAACTGGTTTTAGGAGGATGAAGAGCATTCAAACTGCTTTATAAGAGGATGAAGAGCAGTCAAACTGATTTATAAGCGGACAAAGAGCAGTCAAACTGATTTATATTCGGACGAAAAGCGGTCAAACTGATTTATAAACGGACGAAGAGCAGTCGAACGGTTTTATATCGGACGAAGACCAGTCAAACGGTTTTATAACAGGTTGAAGAGCAGTCAAATTGATTTATAAGAGGATGAAGAGCAGTCAAACTGCTTTATAAAAGGATGAAGAGCAGTCAAACTGTTTTATACGAGGATGTAGAGCAGTCAGACTGCTTTATAAAAGGATGAAGAGCAGCCAAACTGTTTTATACGAGGATGTAGAGCAGTCAGACTGTTTTACAAGAGGATGAAGAGCAGTCAAACTGCTTTATAAAAGGATGAAGAGCAGTCAAACAGATTTATAATCGGACGAAGAGCAGTCAAACGGTTTTATAATCGGACGAAGAGCAGTCAAAATGTTCTATAGGAGGATGAAGAGCAGTCAAACTGCTTTATAAGAGGATGAAGAGCAGTCAAACTGATTGATAAGAGGATGAAGAGCAGTCAAACTGCTTTATAAAAGGATGAAGAGCAGTCAAACTGTTTTATAAGCGGACGAAGAGCAGTCAAACTGATTAATAATCGGACAAAGAGCAGTCAAACTGATTTATAATCGGATGTAGAGCAGTCAAACTGATTTATAATCGGACGAAGAGCAGTCAAACGGTTTTATAATCGGACGAAGAGCAGTCAAAATGTTCTATAGGAGGATGAAGAGCAGTCAAACTGATTTATAATCGGACGAAGAGCAGTCAAACTGTTCTATAGGAGGATGAAGTGCAGTCAAACTGGTTTATAAGAGGATGAAGAGCAGTCAAACTGCTTTATAAGAGGATGAAGAGCAGTCAAACTGATTTATAATCGGACGAAGAGCAGTCAAACTGTTCTATAGGAGGATGAAGCGCAGTCAAACTGGTTTATAGGAGGATGAAGAGCAGTCAAACTGCTTTATAAGAGGATGAAGAGCAGTCAAACTGATTTATAAGAGGATGAAGAGCAGTCAAACTGCTTTATAAAAGGATGAAGAGCAGTCAAACTTTTTTATAAGCTGACGAAGAGCAGTCAAACTGATTTATAATCGGACGAAGAGCAGTCAAACTGATTTATAATCGGACGAAGAGCAGTCAAACGGTTTTATAATCGGACGAAGAGCAGTCAAAATGTTCTATAGGAGGATGAAGAGCAGTCAAACTGATTTATAATCGGACGAAGAGCAGTCAAACTGTTCTAAAGGAGGATGAAGAGCAGTCAAACGGTTTTATAAAAGGATGAAGAGCAGTCAAACTGTTTTATACGAGGATGTAGAGCAGTCAGACTGTTTTACAAGAGGATGAAGATCAGTCAACCTGTTTTACAAGAGGATGAAGAGCAGTCAAACTGTTTTATAAGAGGATGAAGAGCAGTCAATCTGCGTTATAAAAGGATGAAGAGCAGTCAAACTGTTTTATAAGAGGACGAAGAGCAGTCAAACTGCTTTATAATCGGATGAAGAGCAGTCAAACTGATTTATAAGAGGACGAAGAGCAGTCAAACTGATTTATAATCGGACGAAGAGCAGTCAAACTGTTCTATAGGAGGATGAAGCGCAGTCAAACTGTTCTATTGGAGGATGAAGAGATTTCAAACTGCTTTATAAGAGGATGAAGAGCAGTCAAACTGATTTATAAGAGGATGAAGAGCAGTCAAACTGCTTTATAAAAGGATGAAGAGCAGTCAAACTGTTTTATAATCGGACGAAGACCAGTCAAACGGTTTTATAACAGGTTGAAGAGCAGTCAAATTGATTTATAAGAGGATGAAGAGCAGTCAAACTCCTTTATAAAAGGATGAAGAGCAGTCAAACTGTTTTATACGAGGATGTAGAGCAGTCAGACTGCTTTATAAAAGGATGAAGAGCAGCCAAACTGTTTTATACGAGGATGTAGAGCAGTCAGACTGTTTTACAAGAGGATGAAGAGCAGTCAAACTGCTTTATAAAAGGATGAAGAGCAGTCAAACTGATTTATAATCGGACGAAGAGCAGTCAAACGGTTTTATAATCGGACGAAGAGCAGTCAAAATGTTCTATAGGAGGATGAAGAGCAGTCAAACTGCTTTATAAGAGGATGAAGAGCAGTCAAACTGATTGATAAGAGGATGAAGAGCAGTCAAACTGCTTTATAAAAGGATGAAGAGCAGTCAAACTGTTTTATAAGCGGACGAAGAGCAGTCAAACTGATTAATAATCGGACAAAGAGCAGTCAAACTGATTTATAATCGGATGTAGAGCAGTCAAACTGATTTATATTCGGACGAAGAGCAGTCAAACGGTTTTATAATCGGACGAAGAGCAGTCAAAATGTTCTATAGGAGGATGAAGAGCAGTCAAACTGATTTATAATCGGACGAAGAGCAGTCAAACTGTTCTATAGGAGGATGAAGTGCAGTCAAACTGGTTTATAAGAGGATGAAGAGCAGTCAAACTGCTTTATAAGAGGATGAAGAGCAGTCAAACTGATTTATAATCGGACGAAGAGCAGTCAAACTGTTCTATAGGAGGATGAAGCGCAGTCAAACTGGTTTATAGGAGGATGAAGAGCAGTCAAACTGCTTTATAAGAGGATGAAGAGCAGTCAAACTGATTTATAAGAGGATGAAGAGCAGTCAAACTGCTTTATAAAAGGATGAAGAGCAGTCAAACTTTTTTATAAGCTGACAAAGAGCAGTCAAACTGATTTATAATCGGACAAAGAGCAGTCAAACTGATTTATAATCGGACGAAGAGCAGTCAAACGGTTTTATAATCGGACGAAGAGCAGTCAAAATGTTCTATAGGAGGATGAAGAGCAGTCAAACTGATTTATAATCGGACGAAGAGCAGTCAAACTGTTCTATAGGAGGATGAAGTTCAGTCAAACTGGTTTTAGGAGGATGAAGAGCATTCAAACTGCTTTATAAGAGGATGAAGAGCAGTCAAACTGATTTATAAGCGGACAAAGAGCAGTCAAACTGATTTATATTCGGACGAAAAGCGGTCAAACTGATTTATAAACGGACGAAGAGCAGTCGAACGGTTTTATAATCGGACGAAGACCAGTCAAACGGTTTTATAACAGGTTGAAGAGCAGTCAAATTGATTTATAAGAGGATGAAGAGCAGTCAGACTGCTTTATAAAAGGATGAAGAGCAGTCAAACTGTTTTATACGAGGATGTAGAGCAGTCAGACTGCTTTATAAAAGGATGAAAAGCAGCCAAACTGTTTTATACGAGGATGTAGAGCAGTCAGACTGTTTTACAAGAGGATGAAGAGCAGTCAAACTGCTTTATAAAAGGATGAAGAGCAGTCAAACTGATTTATAATCGGACGAAGAGCAGTCAAACGGTTTTATAATCGGACGAAGAGCAGTCAAAATGTTCTATAGGAGGATGAAGAGCAGTCAAACTGCTTTATAAGAGGATGAAGAGCAGTCAAACTGATTGATAAGAGGATGAAGAGCAGTCAAACTGCTTTATAAAAGGATGAAGAGCAGTCAAACTGTTTTATAAGCGGACGAAGAGCAGTCAAACTGATTAATAATCGGACAAAGAGCAGTCAAACTGATTTATAATCGGATGTAGAGCAGTCAAACTGATTTATAATCGGACGAAGAGCAGTCAAACGGTTTTATAATCGGACGAAGAGCAGTCAAAATGTTCTATAGGAGGATGAAGAGCAGTCAAACTGATTTATAATCGGACGAAGAGCAGTCAAACTGTTCTATAGGAGGATGAAGTGCAGTCAAACTGGTTTATAAGAGGATGAAGAGCAGTCAAACTGCTTTATAAGAGGATGAAGAGCAGTCAAACTGATTTATAATCGGACGAAGAGCAGTCAAACTGTTCTATAGGAGGATGAAGCGCAGTCAAACTGGTTTATAGGAGGATGAAGAGCAGTCAAACTGCTTTATAAGAGGATGAAGAGCAGTCAAACTGATTTATAAGAGGATGAAGAGCAGTCAAACTGCTTTATAAAAGGATGAAGAGCAGTCAAACTTTTTTATAAGCTGACGAAGAGCAGTCAAACTGATTTATAATCGGACGAAGAGCAGTCAAACTGATTTATAATCGGACGAAGAGCAGTCAAACGGTTTTATAATCGGACGAAGAGCAGTCAAAATGTTCTATAGGAGGATGAAGAGCAGTCAAACTGATTTATAATCGGACGAAGAGCAGTCAAACTGTTCTATAGGAGGATGAAGTTCAGTCAAACTGGTTTTAGGAGGATGAAGAGCATTCAAACTGCTTTATAAGAGGATGAAGAGCAGTCAAACTGATTTATAAGCGGACAAAGAGCAGTCAAACTGATTTATATTCGGACGAAAAGCGGTCAAACTGATTTATAAACGGACGAAGAGCAGTCGAACGGTTTTATAAAAGGATGACGAGCAGTCAAACTGTTTTATACGAGGATGTAGAGCAGTCAGATTGTTTTACAAGAGGATGAAGAGCAGTCAACCTGTTTTACAAGAGGATGAAGAGCAGTCAAACTGTTTTATAAGAGGATGAAGAGCAGTCAATCTGCGTTATAAAAGGACGAAGAGCAGTCAAACTGATTTATAATCGTATGAAGAGCAGTCAAACTGATTTATAAGAGGATGAAGAGCAGTCAAACTGGTTTATAAAAGGATGAAGAGCAGTCAAACTGTTTTATAAGAGGACGAAGAGCAGTCAAACTGATTTATAATCGGACGAAGAGCAGTCAAACTGTTCTATAGGAGGATGAAGCGCAGTCAAACTGGTCTATAGGAGGATGAAGAGCAGTCAAACTGCTTTATAAAAGGATGAAGAGCAGTCAAACTGATTTATAAGAGGATGAAGAGCAGTCAAACTGCTTTATAAAAGGACGAAGAGCAGTCAAACTTTTTTAAAAGCAGACGAAGAGCAGTCAAACTGATTTATAATCGGACGAAGAGCAGTCAAACTGATTTATAATCGGACGAAGAGCAGTCAAACGGTTTTATAACAGGATGAAGAGCAGACAAATTGATTTATAAGAGGATGAAGAGCAGTCAAACTGCTTTATAAAAGGATGAAGAGCAGTCAAACTGTTTTATAATCGGACGAAGACCAGTCAAACGGTTTTATAACAGGTTGAAGAGCAGTCAAATTTATTTATAAGAGGATGAAGAGCAGTCAAACTGATTTATAAGAGGATGAAGAGCAGTCAAACTGCTTTATAAAAGGATGAAGAGCAGTCAAACTGTTTTATAATCGGACGAAGACCAGTCAAACGGTTTTATAACAGGTTGAAGAGCAGTCAAATTTATTTATAAGAGGATGAAGAGCAGTCAAACTGCTTTATAAAAGGATGAAGAGCAGTCAAACTGTTTTATACGAGGATGTAGAGCAGTCAGACTGTTTTACAAGAGGATGAAGAGCAGTCAACCTGTTTTACAAGAGGATGAAGAGCAGTCAAACTGCTTTATAATTGGATGAAGAGCAGTCAAACTGATTTATAAGAGGATGAAGAGCAGTCAAACTGCTTTATAAAAGGATGAAGAGCAGTCAAACTGGTTTTATAATAGGATGAAGAGCAGTCAAACTGATTTATAATCGGACGAAGAGCAGTCAAGCTGTTCTATAGGAGGATGAAGCGCAGTCAAACTGTTCTATAGGAGGATGAAGAGCAGTCAAACTGCTTTATAAGAGGATGAAGAGCAGTCAAACTGATTTATAAGAGGATGAAGAGCAGTCAAACTGCTTTATAAAAGGATGAAGAGCAGTCAAACTGTTTTATAAGCGGACGAAGAGCAGTCAAACTGATTTATAATCGGACGAAGAGCAGTCAAACTGATTTATAATCGGACGAAGAGCAGTCAAACGGTTTTATAAGAGGATGAAGAGCAGTCAAATTGATTTATAAGAGGATGAAGAGCAGTCAAACTGCTTTATAAAAGGATGAAGAGCATCCAAACTGTTTTATACGAGGATGTAGAGCAGTCAGACTGTTTTACAAGAGGATGAAGAGCAGTCAAACTGCTTTATAAAAGGATGAAGAGCAGTCAAACTGATTTATAATCGGACGAAGAGCAGTCAAACGGTTTTATAATCGGACGAAGAGCAGTCAAAATGTTCTATAGGAGGATGAAGAGCAGTCAAACTGCTTTATAAGAGGATGAAGAGCAGTCAAACTGATTGATAAGAGGATGAAGAGCAGTCAAACTGCTTTATAAAAGGATCAAGAGCAGTCAAACTGTTTTATAAGCGGACGAAGAGCAGTCAAACTGATTAATAATCGGACAAAGAGCAGTCAAACTGATTTATAATCGGATGTAGAGCAGTCAAACTGATTTATAATCGGACGAAGAGCAGTCAAACGGTTTTATAATCGGACGAAGAGCAGTCAAAATGTTCTATAGGAGGATGAAGAGCAGTCAAACTGATTTATAATCGGACGAAGAGCAGTCAAACTGTTCTATAGGAGGATGAAGTGCAGTCAAACTGGTTTATAAGAGGATGAAGAGCAGTCAAACTGCTTTATAAGAGGATGAAGAGCAGTCAAACTGATTTATAATCAGACGAAGAGCAGTCAAACTGTTCTATAGGAGGATTAAGCGCAGTTAAACTGGTTTATAGGAGGATGAAGAGCAGTCAAACTGCTTTATAAGAGGATGAAGAGCAGTCAAACTCATTTATAAGAGGATGAGGAGCAGTCAAACTGCTTTATAAAAGGATGAAGAGCAGTCAAACTTTTTTATAAGCTGACGAAGAGCAGTCAAACTGATTTATAATCGGACGAAGAGCAGTCAAACTGATTTATAATCGGACGAAGAGCAGTCAAACGGTTTTATAATCGGACGAAGAGCAGTCAAAATGTTCTATAGGAGGATGAAGAGCAGTCAAACTGATTAATAATCGGACGAAGAGCAGTCAAACTGTTCTATAGGAGGATGAAGTTCAGTCAAACTGGTTTTAGGAGGATGAAGAGCATTCAAACTGCTTTATAAGAGGATGAAGAGCAGTCAAACTGATTTATAAGCGGACAAAGAGCAGTCAAACTGATTTATAATCGGACGAAGAGCAGTCAAACTGTTCTATAGGAGGATGAAGCGCAGTCAAACTGTTCTATAGGAGGATGAAGAGCAGTCAAACTGCTTTATAAGAGGATGAAGAGCAGTCAAACTGATTGATAAGAGGATGAAGAGCAGTCAAACTGCTTTATAAAAGGATGAAGAGCAGTCAAACTGTTTTATAAGCGGACGAAGAGCAGTCAAACTGATTAATAATCGGACAAAGAGCAGTCAAACTGATTTATAATCGGATGTAGAGCAGTCAAACTGATTTATAATCGGACGAAGAGCAGTCAAACGGTTTTATAATCGGACGAAGAGCAGTCAAAATGTTCTATAGGAGGATGAAGAGCAGTCAAACTGATTTATAATCGGACGAAGAGCAGTCAAACTGTTCTATAGGAGGATGAAGTGCAGTCAAACTGGTTTATAAGAGGATGAAGAGCAGTCAAACTGCTTTATAAGAGGATGAAGAGCAGTCAAACTGATTTATAATCAGACGAAGAGCAGTCAAACTGTTCTATAGGAGGATGAAGCGCAGTCAAACTGGTTTATAGGAGGATGAAGAGCAGTCAAACTGCTTTATAAGAGGATGAAGAGCAGTCAAACTGATTTATAATCGAATGAAGAGCAGTCAAACTGATTTATAAGAGGATGAAGAGCAGTCAAACTGGTTTATAAAAGGATGAAGAGCAGTCAAACTGTTTTATAAGAGGACGAAGAGCAGTCAAACTGATTTATAATCGGACGAAGAGCAGTCAAACTGTTCTATAGGAGGATGAAGCGCAGTCAAACTGGTCTATAGGAGGATGAAGAGCAGTCAAACTGCTTTATAAAAGGATGAAGAGCAGTCAAACTGATTTATAAGAGGATGAAGAGCAGTCAAACTGCTTTATAAAAGGACGAAGAGCAGTCAAACTTTTTTAAAAGCAGACGAAGAGCAGTCAAACTGATTTATAATCGGACGAAGAGCAGTCAAACTGATTTATAATCGGACGAAGAGCAGTCAAACGGTTTTATAACAGGATGAAGAGCAGACAAATTGATTTATAAGAGGATGAAGAGCAGTCAAACTGCTTTATAAAAGGATGAAGAGCAGTCAAACTGTTTTATAATCGGACGAAGACCAGTCAAACGGTTTTATAACAGGTTGAAGAGCAGTCAAATTTATTTATAAGAGGATGAAGAGCAGTCAAACTGATTTATAAGAGGATGAAGAGCAGTCAAACTGCTTTATAAAAGGATGAAGAGCAGTCAAACTGTTTTATAATCGGACGAAGACCAGTCAAACGGTTTTATAACAGGTTGAAGAGCAGTCAAATTTATTTATAAGAGGATGAAGAGCAGTCAAACTGCTTTATAAAAGGATGAAGAGCAGTCAAACTGTTTTATACGAGGATGTAGAGCAGTCAGACTGTTTTACAAGAGGATGAAGAGCAGTCAACCTGTTTTACAAGAGGATGAAGAGCAGTCAAACTGCTTTATAATTGGATGAAGAGCAGTCAAACTGATTTATAAGAGGATGAAGAGCAGTCAAACTGCTTTATAAAAGGATGAAGAGCAGTCAAACTGGTTTTATAAGAGGATGAAGAGCAGTCAAACTGATTTATAATCGGACGAAGAGCAGTCAAGCTGTTCTATAGGAGGATGAAGCGCAGTCAAACTGTTCTATAGGAGGATGAAGAGCAGTCAAACTGCTTTATAAGAGGATGAAGAGCAGTCAAACTGATTTATAAGAGGATGAAGAGCAGTCAAACTGCTTTATAAAAGGATGAAGAGCAGTCAAACTGTTTTATAAGCGGACGAAGAGCAGTCAAACTGATTTATAATCGGACGAAGAGCAGTCAAACTGATTTATAATCGGACGAAGAGCAGTCAAACGGTTTTATAAGAGATGAAGAGCAGTCAAATTGATTTATAAGAGGATGAAGAGCAGTCAAACTGCTTTATAAAAGGATGAAGAGCATCCAAACTGTTTTATACGAGGATGTAGAGCAGTCAGACTGTTTTACAAGAGGATGAAGAGCAGTCAAACTGCTTTATAAAAGGATGAAGAGCAGTCAAACTGATTTATAATCGGACGAAGAGCAGTCAAACGGTTTTATAATCGGACGAAGAGCAGTCAAAATGTTCTATAGGAGGATGAAGAGCAGTCAAACTGCTTTATAAGAGGATGAAGAGCAGTCAAACTGATTGATAAGAGGATGAAGAGCAGTCAAACTGCTTTATAAAAGGATCAAGAGCAGTCAAACTGTTTTATAAGCGGACGAAGAGCAGTCAAACTGATTAATAATCGGACAAAGAGCAGTCAAACTGATTTATAATCGGATGTAGAGCAGTCAAACTGATTTATAATCGGACGAAGAGCAGTCAAACGGTTTTATAATCGGACGAAGAGCAGTCAAAATGTTCTATAGGAGGATGAAGAGCAGTCAAACTGATTTATAATCGGACGAAGAGCAGTCAAACTGTTCTATAGGAGGATGAAGTGCAGTCAAACTGGTTTATAAGAGGATGAAGAGCAGTCAAACTGCTTTATAAGAGGATGAAGAGCAGTCAAACTGATTTATAATCAGACGAAGAGCAGTCAAACTGTTCTATAGGAGGATGAAGCGCAGTCAAACTGGTTTATAGGAGGATGAAGAGCAGTCAAACTGCTTTATAAGAGGATGAAGAGCAGTCAAACTCATTTATAAGAGGATGAGGAGCAGTCAAACTGCTTTATAAAAGGATGAAGAGCAGTCAAACTTTTTTATAAGCTGACGAAGAGCAGTCAAACTGATTTATAATCGGACGAAGAGCAGTCAAACTGATTTATAATCGGACGAAGAGCAGTCAAACGGTTTTATAATCGGACGAAGAGCAGTCAAAATGTTCTATAGGAGGATGAAGAGCAGTCAAACTGATTAATAATCGGACGAAGAGCAGTCAAACTGTTCTATAGGAGGATGAAGTTCAGTCAAACTGGTTTTAGGAGGATGAAGAGCATTCAAACTGCTTTATAAGAGGATGAAGAGCAGTCAAACTGATTTATAAGCGGACAAAGAGCAGTCAAACTGATTTATAATCGGACGAAGAGCAGTCAAACTGTTCTATAGGAGGATGAAGCGCAGTCAAACTGTTCTATAGGAGGATGAAGAGAAGTCAAACTGCTTTATAAGAGGATGAAGAGCAGTCAAACTGATTTATAAGAGGATGAAGAGCAGTCAAACTGCTTTATAAAAGGATGAAGAGCAGTCAAACTGTTTTATAATCGGACGAAGACCAGTCAAACGGTTTTATAACAGGTTGAAGAGCAGTCAAATTTATTTATAAGAGGATGAAGAGCAGTCAAACTGCTTTATAAAAGGATGAAGAGCAGTCAAACTGTTTTATACGAGGATGTAGAGCAGTTAGACTGTTTTACAAGAGGATGAAGAGCAGTCAACCTGTTTTACAAGAGCATGAAGAGCAGTCAAACTGCTTTATAATTGGATGAAGAGCAGTCAAACTGATTTATAAGAGGATGAAGAGCAGTCAAACTGCTTTATAAAAGGATGAAGAGCAGTCAAACTGGTTTTATAAGAGGATGAAGAGCAGTCAAACTGCTTTATAAAAGGATGAAGAGCAGTCAAACTGGTTTTATAAGAGGATGAAGAGCAGTCAAACTGATTTATAATCGGACGAAGAGCAGTCAAGCTGTTCTATAGGAGGATGAAGCGCAGTCAAACTGTTCTATAGGAGGATGAAGAGCAGTCAAACTGCTTTATAAGAGGATGAAGAGCAGTCAAACTGATTTATAAGAGGATGAAGAGCAGTCAAACTGCTTT
Source organism: Lampris incognitus (assembly GCF_029633865.1). Lineage (NCBI taxonomy): Eukaryota > Metazoa > Chordata > Actinopteri > Lampriformes > Lampridae > Lampris > Lampris incognitus. The sequence continues at coordinate 47,898,720 of NC_079222.1, forward strand.
ATAAAAGGATGAAGAGCAGTCAAACTGTTTTATAAGCGGACGAAGAGCAGTCAAACTGATTTATAATCGGACGAAGAGCAGTCAAACTGATTTATAATCGGACGAAGAGCAGTCAAACGGTTTTATAAGAGGATGAAGAGCAGTCAAATTGATTTATAAGAGGATGAAGAGCAGTCAAACTGCTTTATAAAAGGATGAAGAGCATCCAAACTGTTTTATACGAGCATGTAGAGCAGTCAGACTGTTTTACAAGAGGATGAAGAGCAGTCAAACTGTTCTATAGGAGGATGAAGTTCAGTCAAACTGGTTTTAGGAGGATGAAGAGCATTCAAACTGCTTTATAAGAGGATGAAGAGCAGTCAAACTGATTTATAAGCGGACAAAGAGCAGTCAAACTGATTTATAATCGGACGAAGAGCAGTCAAACTGTTCTATAGGAGGATGAAGCGCAGTCAAACTGTTCTATAGGAGGATGAAGAGCAGTCAAACTGTTTTATAAGCGGACGAAGAGCAGTCAAACTGATTAATAATCGGACAAAGAGCAGTCAAACTGATTTATAATCGGATGTAGAGCAGTCAAACTGATTTATAATCGGACGAAGAGCAGTCAAACGGTTTTATAATCGGACGAAGAGCAGTCAAAATGTTCTATAGGAGGATGAAGAGCAGTCAAACTGATTTATAATCGGACGAAGAGCAGTCAAACTGTTCTATAGGAGGATGAAGTGCAGTCAAACTGGTTTATAAGAGGATGAAGAGCAGTCAAACTGCTTTATAAGAGGATGAAGAGCAGTCAAACTGATTTATAATCAGACGAAGAGCAGTCAAACTGTTCTATAGGAGGATGAAGCGCAGTCAAACTGGTTTATAGGAGGATGAAGAGCAGTCAAACTGCTTTATAAGAGGATGAAGAGCAGTCAAACTCATTTATAAGAGGATGAGGAGCAGTCAAACTGCTTTATAAAAGGATGAAGAGCAGTCAAACTTTTTTATAAGCTGACGAAGAGCAGTCAAACTGATTTATAATCGGACGAAGAGCAGTCAAACTGATTTATAATCGGACGAAGAGCAGTCAAACGGTTTTATAATCGGACGAAGAGCAGTCAAAATGTTCTATAGGAGGATGAAGAGCAGTCAAACTGATTAATAATCGGACGAAGAGCAGTCAAACTGTTCTATAGGAGGATGAAGTTCAGTCAAACTGGTTTTAGGAGGATGAAGAGCATTCAAACTGCTTTATAAGAGGATGAAGAGCAGTCAAACTGATTTATAAGCGGACAAAGAGCAGTCAAACTGATTTATAATCGGACGAAGAGCAGTCAAACTGTTCTATAGGAGGATGAAGCGCAGTCAAACTGTTCTATAGGAGGATGAAGAGAAGTCAAACTGCTTTATAAGAGGATGAAGAGCAGTCAAACTGATTTATAAGAGGATGAAGAGCAGTCAAACTGCTTTATAAAAGGATGAAGAGCAGTCAAACTGTTTTATAATCGGACGAAGACCAGTCAAACGGTTTTATAACAGGTTGAAGAGCAGTCAAATTTATTTATAAGAGGATGAAGAGCAGTCAAACTGCTTTATAAAAGGATGAAGAGCAGTCAAACTGTTTTATACGAGGATGTAGAGCAGTTAGACTGTTTTACAAGAGGATGAAGAGCAGTCAACCTGTTTTACAAGAGCATGAAGAGCAGTCAAACTGCTTTATAATTGGATGAAGAGCAGTCAAACTGATTTATAAGAGGATGAAGAGCAGTCAAACTGCTTTATAAAAGGATGAAGAGCAGTCAAACTGGTTTTATAAGAGGATGAAGAGCAGTCAAACTGCTTTATAAAAGGATGAAGAGCAGTCAAACTGGTTTTATAAGAGGATGAAGAGCAGTCAAACTGATTTATAATCGGACGAAGAGCAGTCAAGCTGTTCTATAGGAGGATGAAGCGCAGTCAAACTGTTCTATAGGAGGATGAAGAGCAGTCAAACTGCTTTATAAGAGGATGAAGAGCAGTCAAACTGATTTATAAGAGGATGAAGAGCAGTCAAACTGCTTTATAAAAGGATGAAGAGCAGTCAAACTGTTTTATAAGCGGACGAAGAGCAGTCAAACTGATTTATAATCGGACGAAGAGCAGTCAAACTGATTTATAATCGGACGAAGAGCAGTCAAACGGTTTTATAAGAGGATGAAGAGCAGTCAAATTGATTTATAAGAGGATGAAGAGCAGTCAAACTGCTTTATAAAAGGATGAAGAGCATCCAAACTGTTTTATACGAGCATGTAGAGCAGTCAGACTGTTTTACAAGAGGATGAAGAGCAGTCAAACTGTTCTATAGGAGGATGAAGTTCAGTCAAACTGGTTTTAGGAGGATGAAGAGCATTCAAACTGCTTTATAAGAGGATGAAGAGCAGTCAAACTGATTTATAAGCGGACAAAGAGCAGTCAAACTGATTTATAATCGGACGAAGAGCAGTCAAACTGTTCTATAGGAGGATGAAGCGCAGTCAAACTGTTCTATAGGAGGATGAAGAGAAGTCAAACTGCTTTATAAGAGGATGAAGAGCAGTCAAACTGATTTATAAGAGGATGAAGAGCAGTCAAACTGCTTTATAAAAGGATGAAGAGCAGTCAAACTGTTTTATAATCGGACGAAGACCAGTCAAACGGTTTTATAACAGGTTGAAGAGCAGTCAAATTTATTTATAAGAGGATGAAGAGCAGTCAAACTGCTTTATAAAAGGATGAAGAGCAGTCAAACTGTTTTATACGAGGATGTAGAGCAGACAGACTGTTTTACAAGAGGATGAAGAGCAGTCAACCTGTTTTACAAGAGCATGAAGAGCAGTCAAACTGCTTTATAATTGGATGAAGAGCAGTCAAACTGATTTATAAGAGGATGAAGAGCAGTCAAACTGCTTTATAAAAGGATGAAGAGCAGTCAAACTGGTTTTATAATAGGATGAAGAGCAGTCAAACTAATTTATAATCGGACGAAGAGCAGTCAAGCTGTTCTATAGGAGGATGAAGCGCAGTCAAACTGTTCTATAGGAGGATGAAGAGCAGTCAAACTGCTTTATAAGAGGATGAAGAGCAGTCAAACTGATTTATAAGAGGATGAAGAGCAGTCAAACTGCTTTATAAAAGGATGAAGAGCAGTCAAACTGTTTTATAAGCGGACGAAGAGCAGTCAAACTGATTTATAATCGGACGAAGAGCAGTCAAACTGATTTATAATCGGACGAAGAGCAGTCAAACTGTTCTATAGGAGGATGAAGCGCAGTCAAGCTGTTCTATAGGAGGATGAAGAGCAGTCAAACTGATTTATAAGAGGATGAAGAGCAGTCAAACTGATTTATACGAGGATGTAGAGCAGTCAGACTGTTTTACAAGAGGATGAAGAGCAGTCAAACTGCTTTATAAAAGGATGAAGAGCAGTCAAACTGATTTATAAGAGGACGAAGAGCAGTCAAACGGTTTTATAATCGGACGAAGAGCAGTCAAAATGTTCTATAGGAGGATGAAGAGCAGTCAAACTGATTGATAAGAGGATGAAGAGCAGTCAAACTGCTTTATAAAAGGATGAAGAGCAGTCAAACTGTTTTATAAGCGGACGAAGAGCAGTCAAACTGATTAATAATCGGACAAAGAGCAGTCAAACTGATTTATAATCGGATGTAGAGCAGTCAAACTGATTTATAATCGGACGAAGAGCAGTCAAACGGTTTTATAATCGGACGAAGAGCAGTCAAAATGTTCTATAGGAGGATGAAGAGCAGTCAAACTGATTTATAATCGGACGAAGAGCAGTCAAACTGTTCTATAGGAGGATGAAGTGCAGTCAAACTGGTTTATAAGAGGATGAAGAGCAGTCAAACTGCTTTATAAGAGGATGAAGAGCAGTCAAACTGATTTATAATCAGACGAAGAGCAGTCAAACTGTTCTATAGGAGGATGAAGCGCAGTCAAACTGGTTTATAGGAGGATGAAGAGCAGTCAAACTGCTTTATAAGAGGATGAAGAGCAGTCAAACTCATTTATAAGAGGATGAGGAGCAGTCAAACTGCTTTATAAAAGGATGAAGAGCAGTCAAACTGTTTTATAAGCGGACGAAGAGCAGTCAAACTGATTAATAATCGGACAAAGAGCAGTCAAACTGATTTATAATCGGATGTAGAGCAGTCAAACTGATTTATAATCGGACGAAGAGCAGTCAAACTGATTTATAATCGGACGAAGAGCAGTCAAACGGTTTTATAATCGGACGAAGAGCAGTCAAAATGTTCTATAGGTGGATGAAGAGCAGTCAAACTGATTAATAATCGGACGAAGAGCAGTCAAACTGTTCTATAGGAGGATGAAGTTCAGTCAAACTGGTTTTAGGAGGATGAAGAGCATTCAAACTGCTTTATAAGAGGATGAAGAGCAGTCAAACTGATTTATAAGCGGACAAAGAGCAGTCAAACTGATTTATATTCGGACGAAAAGCGGTCAAACTGATTTATAAACGGACGAAGAGCAGTCAAACGGTTTTATAAAAGGATGAAGAGCAGTCAAACTGTTTTATACGAGGATGTAGAGCAGTCAGACTGTTTTACAAGAGGATGAAGAGCAGTCAACCTGTTTTACAAGAGGATGAAGAGCAGTCAAACTGCTTTATAAGAGGATGAAGAGCAGTCAAACTGATTTATAAGAGGATGAAGAGCAGTCAAACTGCTTTATAAAAGGATGAAGAGCAGTCAAACTGTTTTATAATCGGACGAAGACCAGTCAAACGGTTTTATAACAGGTTGAAGAGCAGTAAAATTTATTTATAAGAGGATGAAGAGCAGTCAAACTGCTTTATAAAAGGATGAAGAGCAGTCAAACTGTTTTATACGAGGATGTAGAGCAGTCAGACTGTTTTACAAGAGGATGAAGAGCAGTCAACCTGTTTTACAAGAGCATGAAGAGCAGTCAAACTGCTTTATAATTGGATGAAGAGCAGTCAAACTGATTTATAAGAGGATGAAGAGCAGTCAAACTGCTTTATAAAAGGATGAAGAGCAGTCAAACTGGTTTTATAAGAGGATGAAGAGCAGTCAAACTGATTTATAATCGGACGAAGAGCAGTCAAGCTGTTCTATAGGAGGGTGAAGCGCAGTCAAACTGTTCTATAGGAGGATGAAGAGCAGTCAAACTGCTTTATAAGAGGATGAAGAGCAGTCAAACTGATTTATAAGAGGATGAAGAGCAGTCAAACTGCTTTATAAAAGGATGAAGAGCAGTCAAACTGTTTTATAAGGGGACGAAGAGCAGTCAAACTGATTTATAATCGGACGAAGAGCAGTCAAACTGATTTATTATCGGACGAAGAGCAGTCAAACTGTTCTATAGGAGGATGAAGCGCAGTCAAACTGTTCTATAGGAGGATGAAGAGCAGTCAAACTGATTTATAAGAGGATGAAGAGCAGTCAAACTGATTTATACGAGGATGTAGAGCAGTCAGACTGTTTTACAAGAGGATGAAGAGCAGTCAAACTGCTTTATAAAAGGATGAAGAGCAGTCAAACTGATTTATAATCGGACGAAGAGCAGTCAAACGGTTTTATAATCGGACGAAGAGCAGTCAAAATGTTCTATAGGAGGATGAAGAGCAGTCAAACTGCTTTATAAGAGGATAAAGAGCAGTCAAACTGATTGATAAGAGGATGAAGACCAGTCAAACTGCTTTATAAAAGGATGAAGAGCAGTCAAACTGTTTTATAAGCGGACGAAGAGCAGTCAAACTGATTAATAATTGGACAAAGAGCAGTCAAACTGATTTATAATCGGATGTAGAGCAGTCAAACTGATTTATAATCGGACGAAGAGCAGTCAAACGGTTTTATAATCGGACGAAGAGCAGTCAAAATGTTCTATAGGAGGATGAAGAGCAGTCAAACTGATTTATAATCGGACGAAGAGCAGTCAAACTGTTCTATAGGAGGATGAAGCGCAGTCAAACTGGTTTATAGGAGGATGAAGAGCAGTCAAACTGCTTTATAAGAGGATGAAGAGCAGTCAAACTGATTTATACGAGGATGTAGAGCAGTCAGACTGTTTTACAAGAGGATGAAGAGCAGTCAAACTGCTTTATAAAAGGATGAAGAGCAGTCAAACTGATTTATAATCGGACGAAGAGCAGTCAAACGGTTTTATAATCGGACGAAGAGCAGTCAAAATGTTCTATAGGAGGATGAAGAGCAGTCAAACTGCTTTATAAGAGGATAAAGAGCAGTCAAACTGATTGATAAGAGGATGAAGAGCAGTCAAACTGCTTTATAAAAGGATGAAGAGCAGTCAAACTGTTTTATAAGCGGACGAAGAGCAGTCAAACTGATTAATAATCGGACAAAGAGCAGTCAAACTGATTTATAATCGGATGTAGAGCAGTCAAACTGATTTATAATCGGACGAAGAGCAGTCAAACGGTTTTATAATCGGACGAAGAGCAGTCAAAATGTTCTATAGGAGGATGAAGAGCAGTCAAACTGATTTATAATCGGACGAAGAGCAGTCAAACTGTTCTATAGGAGGATGAAGTGCAGTCAAACTGGTTTATAAGAGGATGAAGAGCAGTCAAACTGCTTTATAAGAGGATGAAGAGCAGTCAAACTGATTTATAATCAGACGAAGAGCAGTCACACTGTTCTATAGGAGGATGAAGCGCAGTCAAACTGGTTTATAGGAGGATGAAGAGCAGTCAAACTGCTTTATAAGAGGATGAAGAGCAGTCAAACTCATTTATAAGAGGATGAGGAGCAGTCAAACTGCTTTATAAAAGGATGAAGAGCAGTCAAACTGTTTTATAAGCGGACGAAGAGCAGTCAAACTGATTAATAATCGGACAAAGAGCAGTCAAACTGATTTATAATCGGATGTAGAGCAGTCAAACTGATTTATAATCGGACGAAGAGCAGTCAAACTGATTTATAATCGGACGAAGAGCAGTCAAACGGTTTTATAATCGGACGAAGAGCAGTCAAAATGTTCTATAGGTGGATGAAGAGCAGTCAAACTGATTAATAATCGGACGAAGAGCAGTCAAACTGTTCTATAGGAGGATGAAGTTCAGTCAAACTGGTTTTAGGAGGATGAAGAGCATTCAAACTGCTTTATAAGAGGATGAAGAGCAGTCAAACTGATTTATAAGCGGACAAAGAGCAGTCAAACTGATTTATATTCGGACGAAAAGCGGTCAAACTGATTTATAAACGGACGAAGAGCAGTCAAACGGTTTTATAAAAGGATGAAGAGCAGTCAAACTGTTTTATACGAGGATGTAGAGCAGTCAGACTGTTTTACAAGAGGATGAAGAGCAGTCAACCTGTTTTACAAGAGGATGAAGAGCAGTCAAACTGCTTTATAAGAGGATGAAGAGCAGTCAAACTGATTTATAAGAGGATGAAGAGCAGTCAAACTGCTTTATAAAAGGATGAAGAGCAGTCAAACTGTTTTATAATCGGACGAAGACCAGTCAAACGGTTTTATAACAGGTTGAAGAGCAGTCAAATTTATTTATAAGAGGATGAAGAGCAGTCAAACTGCTTTATAAAAGGATGAAGAGCAGTCAAACTGTTTTATACGAGGATGTAGAGCAGTCAGACTGTTTTACAAGAGGATGAAGAGCAGTCAACCTGTTTTACAAGAGCATGAAGAGCAGTCAAACTGCTTTATAATTGGATGAAGAGCAGTCAAACTGATTTATAAGAGGATGAAGAGCAGTCAAACTGCTTTATAAAAGGATGAAGAGCAGTCAAACTGGTTTTATAAGAGGATGAAGAGCAGTCAAACTGATTTATAATCGGACGAAGAGCAGTCAAGCTGTTCTATAGGAGGGTGAAGCGCAGTCAAACTGTTCTATAGGAGGATGAAGAGCAGTCAAACTGCTTTATAAGAGGATGAAGAGCAGTCAAACTGATTTATAAGAGGATGAAGAGCAGTCAAACTGCTTTATAAAGGGATGAAGAGCAGTCAAACTGTTTTATAAGGGGACGAAGAGCAGTCAAACTGATTTATAATCGGACGAAGAGCAGTCAAACTGATTTATAATCGGACGAAGAGCAGTCAAACTGTTCTATAGGAGGATGAAGCGCAGTCAAACTGTTCTATAGGAGGATGAAGAGCAGTCAAACTGATTTATAAGAGGATGAAGAGCAGTCAAACTGATTTATACGAGGATGTAGAGCAGTCAGACTGTTTTACAAGAGGATGAAGAGCAGTCAAACTGCTTTATAAAAGGATGAAGAGCAGTCAAACTGATTTATAATCGGACGAAGAGCAGTCAAACGGTTTTATAATCGGACGAAGAGCAGTCAAAATGTTCTATAGGAGGATGAAGAGCAGTCAAACTGCTTTATAAGAGGATAAAGAGCAGTCAAACTGATTGATAAGAGGATGAAGACCAGTCAAACTGCTTTATAAAAGGATGAAGAGCAGTCAAACTGTTTTATAAGCGGACGAAGAGCAGTCAAACTGATTAATAATCGGACAAAGAGCAGTCAAACTGATTTATAATCGGATGTAGAGCAGTCAAACTGATTTATAATCGGACGAAGAGCAGTCAAACGGTTTTATAATCGGACGAAGAGCAGTCAAAATGTTCTATAGGAGGATGAAGAGCAGTCAAACTGATTTATAATCGGACGAAGAGCAGTCAAACTGTTCTATAGGAGGATGAAGTGCAGTCAAACTGGTTTATAAGAGGATGAAGAGCAGTCAAACTGCTTTATAAGAGGATGAAGAGCAGTCAAACTGATTTATAATCAGACGAAGAGCAGTCAAACTGTTCTATAGGAGGATGAAGCGCAGTCAAACTGGTTTATAGGAGGATGAAGAGCAGTCAAACTGCTTTATAAGAGGATGAAGAGCAGTCAAACTCATTTATAAGAGGACGAGGAGCAGTCAAACTGCTTTATAAAAGGATGAAGAGCAGTCAAACTGTTTTATAAGCGGACGAAGAGCAGTCAAACTGATTAATAATCGGACAAAGAGCAGTCAAACTGATTTATAATCGGATGTAGAGCAGTCAAACTGATTTATAATCGGACGAGGAGCAGTCAAACTGATTTATAATCGGACGAAGAGCAGTCAAACGGTTTTATAATCGGACGAAGAGCAGTCAAAATGTTCTATAGGAGGATGAAGAGCAGTCAAACTGATTAATAATCGGACGAAGAGCAGTCAAACTGTTCTCTAGGAGGATGAAGTTCAGTCAAACTGGTTTTAGGAGGATGAAGAGCATTCAAACTGCTTTATAAGAGGATGAAGAGCAGTCAAACTGATTTATAAGCGGACAAAGAGCAGTCAAACTGATTTATATTCGGACGAAAAGCGGTCAAACTGATTTATAAACGGACGAAGAGCAGTCAAACGGTTTTATAAAAGGATGAAGAGCAGTCAAACTGTTTTATACGAGGATGTAGAGCAGTCAGACTGTTTTACAAGAGGATGAAGAGCAGTCAACCTGTTTTACAAGAGGATGAAGAGCAGTCAAACTGTTTTATAAGAGGATGAAGAGCAGTCAATATGCGTTATAAAAGGATGAAGAGCACTCAAACTGTTTTATAAGAGGACGAAGAGCAGTCAAACTGATTTATAATCGTATGAAGAGCAGTCAAACTGATTTATAAGAGGATGAAGAGCAGTCAAACTGCTTTATAAAAGGATGAAGAGCAGTCAAACTGTTTTATAAGAGGACGAAGAGCAGTCAAACTGATTTATAATCGGACGAAGAGCAGTCAAACTGTTCTATAGGAGGATGAAGCGCAGTCAAACTGGTCTATAGGAGGATGAAGAGCAGTCAAACTGCTTTATAAAAGGATGAAGAGCAGTCAAACTGATTTATAAGAGGATGAAGAGCAGTCAAACTGCTTTATAAAAGGACGAAGAGCAGTCAAACTTTTTTAAAAGCGGACGAAGAGCAGTCAAACTGATTTATAATCGGACGAAGAGCAGTCAAACTGATTTATAATCGGACGAAGAGCAGTCAAACGGTTTTATAACAGGATGAAGAGCAGACAAATTGATTTATAAGAGGATGAAGAGCAGTCAAACTGCTTTATAAAAGGATGAAGAGCAGTCAAACTTTTTTATACGAGGATGTAGAGCAGTCAGACTGTTTTACAAGAGGATGAAGAGCAGCCAACCTGTTTTACAAGAGGATGAAGAGCAGTCAATCTGTTCTATAGGAGGATGAAGAGCTGTCAAACTGCTTTATAAAAGGATGAAGAGCAGTCAAACTGTTTTATAAGAGGACGAAGAGCAGTCAAACTGCTTTATAAAAGGATGAAGAGCAGTCAAACTGTTTTATAAGAGGACGAAGAGCAGTCAAACTGATTTATAATCGGACGAAGAGCAGTCAAACTGTTCTATAGGAGGATGAAGCGCAGTCAAACTGTTCTATAGGAGGATGAAGAGCAGTCAAACTGCTTTATAAGGGGATGAAGAGCAGTCAAACTGATTTATAAGAGGATGAAGAGCAGTCAAACTGCTTTATAAAAGGATGAAGAGCAGTCAAACTGTTTTATAAGCGGACGAAGACCAGTCAAACTGATTTATAATCGGACGAAGAGCAGTCAAACTGATTTATAATAGGACGAAGAGCAGTCAAACGGTTTTATAACAGGTTGAAGAGCAGTCAAATTGATTTATAAGAGGATGAAGAGCAGTCAAACTGTTTTACAAGAGGATGAAGAGCAGTCAACCTGTTTTACAAGAGGATGAAGAGCAGTCAAACTGATTTATAATTGGATGAAGAGCAGTCAAACTGATTTATAAGAGGATGAAGAGCAGGCAAACTGCTTTATAAAAGGATGAAGAGCAGTCAAACTGGTTTTATAAGAGGATGAAGAGCAGTCAAACTGATTTATAATCGGACGAAGAGCAGTCAAGCTGTTCTATAGGAGGATGAAGCGCAGTCAAACTGTTCTATAGGAGGATGAAGAGCAGTCAAACTGCTTTATAAGAGGATGAAGAGCGGTCAAACTGATTTATAAGAGGATGAAGAGCAGTCAAACTGCTTTATAAAAGGATGAAGAGCAGTCAAACTGTTTTATAAGCGGACGAAGAGCAGTCAAACTGATTTATAATCGGACGAAGAGCAGTCAAACTGATTTATAATCGGACGAAGAGCAGTCAAACGGTTTTATAAGAGGATGAAGAGCAGTCAAATTGATTTATAAGAGGATGAAGAGCATTCAAACTGCTTTATAAAAGGATGAAGAGCAGCCAAACTTTTTTATACGAGGATGTAGAGCAGTCAGACTGTTTTACAAGAGGATGAAGAGCAGTCAAACTGCTTTATAAAAGGATGAAGAGCAGTCAAACTGATTTATAATCGGACGAAGAGCAGTCAAACGGTTTTATAATCGGACGAAGAGCAGTCTAAATGTTCTATAGGAGGATGAAGAGCAGTCAAACTGCTTTATAAGAGGATGAAGAGCAGTCAAACTGATTGATAAGAGGATGAAGAGCAGTCAAACTGATTAATAATCGGACAAAGAGCAGTCAAACTGATTTATAATCGGATGTAGAGCAGTCAAACTGATTTATAATCGGACGAAGAGCAGTCAAACGGTTTTATAATCGGACGAAGAGCAGTCAAAATGTTCTATAGGAGGATGAAGAGCAGTCAAACTGATTTATAATCGGACGAAGAGCAGTCAAACTGTTCTATAGGAGGATGAAGTGCAGTCAAACTGGTTTATAAGAGGATGAAGAGCAGTCAAACTGCTTTATAAGAGGATGAAGAGCAGTCAAATTGATTTATAATCGGCAGAAGAGCAGTCAAACTGTTCTATAGGAGGATGAAGCGCAGTCAAACTGGTTTATAGGAGGATGAAGAGCAGTCAAACTGCTTTATAAGAGGATGAAGAGCAGTCAAACTGATTTATAAGAGGATGAAGAGCAGTCAAACTGCTTTATAAAAGGATGAAGAGCAGTCAAACTTTTTTATAAGCTGACGAAGAGCAGTCAAACTGATTTATAATCGGACGAAGAGCAGTCAAACTGATTTATAATCGGACGAAGAGCAGTCAAACGGTTTTATAATCGGACGAAGAGCAGTCAAAATGTTCTATAGGAGGATGAAGAGCAGTCAAACTGATTTATAATCGGACGAAGAGCAGTCAAACTGTTCTATAGGAGGATGAAGTTCAGTCAAACTGGTTTTAGGAGGATGAAGAGCATTCAAACTGCTTTATAAGAGGATGAAGAGCAGTCAAACTTATTTATAAGCGGACAAAGAGCAGTCAAACTGATTTATATTCGGACGAAAAGCGGTCAAACTGATTTATAAACGGACGAAGAGCAGTCAAACGGTTTTATAAAAGGATGAAGAGCAGTCAAACTGTTTTATACGAGGATGTAGAGCAGTCAGACTGTTTTACAAGAGGATGAAGAGCAGTCAACCTGTTTTACAAGAGGATGAAGAGCAGTCAAACTGTTTTATAAGAGGATGAAGAGCAGTCAATCTGCGTTATAAAAGGATGAAGAGCACTCAAACTGTTTTATAAGAGGACGAAGAGCAGTCAAACTGATTTATAATCGTATGAAGAGCAGTCAAACTGATTTATAAGAGGATGAAGAGCAGTCAAACTGATTTATAAAAGGATGAAGAGCAGTCAAACTGTTTTATAAGAGGACGAAGAGCAGTCAAACTGATTTATAATCGGACGAAGAGCAGTCAAACTGTTTTATAGGAGGATGAAGCGCAGTCAAACTGGTCTATAGGAGGATGAAGAGCAATCAAACTGCTTTATAAAAGGATGAAGAGCAGTCAAACTGATTTATAAGAGGATGAAGAGCAGTCAAACTGCTTTATAAAAGGACGAAGAGCAGTCAAACTTTTTTAAAAGCGGACGAAGAGCAGTCAAACTGATTTATAATCGGACGAAGAGCAGTCAAACTGATTTATAATCGGACGAAGAGCAGTCAAACGGTTTTATAACAGGAAGAAGAGCAGACAAATTGATTTATAAGAGGATGAAGAGCAGTCAAACTGCTTTATAAAAGGATGAAGAGCAGTCAAACTGTTTTATACGAGGATGTAGAGCAGTCAGACTGTTTTACAAGAGGATGAAGAGCAGCCAACCTGTTTTACAAGAGGATGAAGAGCAGTCAATCTGTTCTATAGGAGGATGAAGAGCTGTCAAACTGCTTTATAAAAGGATGAAGAGCAGTCAAACTGTTTTATAAGAGGACGAAGAGCAGTCAAACTGCTTTATAAAAGGATGAAGAGCAGTCAAACTGTTTTATAAGAGGACGAAGAGCAGTCAAACTGATTTATAATCGGACGAAGAGCAGTCAAACTGTTCTATAGGAGGATGAAGCGCAGTCAAACTGTTCTATAGGAGGATGAAGAGCAGTCAAACTGCTTTATAAGGGGATGAAGAGCAGTCAAACTGATTTATAAGAGGATGAAGAGCAGTCAAACTGCTTTATAAAAGGATGAAGAGCAGTCAAACTGTTTTATAAGCGGACGAAGACCAGTCAAACTGATTTATAATCGGACGAAGAGCAGTCAAACTAATTTATAATCTGACGAAGAGCAGTCAAACGGTTTTATAACAGGTTGAAGAGCAGTCAAATTGATTTATAAGAGGATGAAGAGCAGTCAAACTGCTTTATAAAAGGATGAAGAGCAGTCAAACTGTTTTATACGAGGATGTAGAGCAGTCAGACTGTTTTATAAGAGGATGAAGAGCAGTCAACCTGTTTTACAAGAGGATGAAGAGCAGTCAAACTGATTTATAATTGGATGAAGAGCAGTCAAACTGATTTATAAGAGGATGAAGAGCAGTCAAACTGATTTATAATCGGACGAAGAGCAGTCAAGCTGTTCTATAGGAGGATGAAGCGCAGTCAAACTGTTCTATAGGAGGATGAAGAGCAGTCAAACTGCTTTATAAGAGGATGAAGAGCAGTCAAACTGATTTATAAGAGGATGAAGAGCAGTCAAACTGCTTTATAAAAGGATGAAGAGCAGTCAAACTGTTTTATAAGCGGACGAAGAGCAGTCAAACTGATTTATAATCGGACGAAGAGCAGTCAAACTGATTTATAATCGGACGAAGAGCAGTCAAACGGTTTTATAAGAGGATGAAGAGCAGTCAAATTGATTTATAAGAGGATGAAGAGCATTCAAACTGCTTTATAAAAGGATGAAGAGCAGCCAAACTTTTTTATACGAGGATGTAGAGCAGTCAGACTGTTTTACAAGAGGATGAAGAGCAGTCAAACTGCTTTATAAAAGGATGAAGAGCAGTCAAACTGATTTATAATCGGACGAAGAGCAGTCAAACGGTTTTATAATCGGACGAAGAGCAGTCTAAATGTTCTATAGGAGGATGAAGAGCAGTCAAACTGCTTTATAAGAGGATGAAGAGCAGTCAAACTGATTGATAAGAGGATGAAGAGCAGTCAAACTGATTAATAATCGGACAAAGAGCAGTCAAACTGATTTATAAGAGGATGAAGAGCAGTCAAACTGATTTATAATCGGACGAAGAGCAGTCAAACGGTTTTATAATCGGACGAAGAGCAGTCAAAATGTTCTATAGGAGGATGAAGAGCAGTCAAACTGATTTATAATCGGACGAAGAGCAGTCAAACTGTTCTATAGGAGGATGAAGTGCAGTCAAACTGGTTTATAAGAGGATGAAGAGCAGTCAAACTGCTTTATAAGAGGATGAAGAGCAGTCAAACTGATTTATAATCGGCAGAAGAGCAGTCAAACTGTTCTATAGGAGGATGAAGCGCAGTCAAACTGGTTTATAGGAGGATGAAGAGCAGTCAAACTGCTTTATAAGAGGATGAAGAGCAGTCAAACTGATTTATAAGAGGATGAAGAGCAGTCAAACTGCTTTATAAAAGGATGAAGAGCAGTCAAACTTTTTTATAAGCTGACGAAGAGCAGTCAAACTGATTTATAATCGGACGAAGAGCAGTCAAACTGATTTATAATCGGACGAAGAGCAGTCAAACGGTTTTATAATCGGACGAAGAGCAGTCAAAATGTTCTATAGGAGGATGAAGAGCAGTCAAACTGATTTATAATCGGACGAAGAGCAGTCAAACTGTTCTATAGGAGGATGAAGTTCAGTCAAACTGGTTTTAGGAGGATGAAGAGCATTCAAACTGCTTTATAAGAGGATGAAGAGCAGTCAAACTTATTTATAAGCGGACAAAGAGCAGTCAAACTGATTTATATTCGGACGAAAAGCGGTCAAACTGATTTATAAACGGACGAAGAGCAGTCAAACGGTTTTATAAAAGGATGAAGAGCAGTCAAACTGTTTTATACGAGGATGTAGAGCAGTCAGACTGTTTTACAAGAGGATGAAGAGCAGTCAACCTGTTTTACAAGAGGATGAAGAGCAGTCAAACTGTTTTATAAGAGGATGAAGAGCAGTCAATCTGCGTTATAAAAGGATGAAGAGCACTCAAACTGTTTTATAAGAGGACGAAGAGCAGTCAAACTGATTTATAATCGTATGAAGAGCAGTCAAACTGATTTATAAGAGGATGAAGAGCAGTCAAACTGATTTATAAAAGGATGAAGAGCAGTCAAACTGTTTTATAAGAGGACGAAGAGCAGTCAAACTGATTTATAATCGGACGAAGAGCAGTCAAACTGTTTTATAGGAGGATGAAGCGCAGTCAAACTGGTCTATAGGAGGATGAAGAGCAATCAAACTGCTTTATAAAAGGATGAAGAGCAGTCAAACTGATTTATAAGAGGATGAAGAGCAGTCAAACTGCTTTATAAAAGGACGAAGAGCAGTCAAACTTTTTTAAAAGCGGACGAAGAGCAGTCAAACTGATTTATAATCGGACGAAGAGCAGTCAAACTGATTTATAATCGGACGAAGAGCAGTCAAACGGTTTTATAACAGGAAGAAGAGCAGACAAATTGATTTATAAGAGGATGAAGAGCAGTCAAACTGCTTTATAAAAGGATGAAGAGCAGTCAAACTGTTTTATACGAGGATGTAGAGCAGTCAGACTGTTTTACAAGAGGATGAAGAGCAGCCAACCTGTTTTACAAGAGGATGAAGAGCAGTCAATCTGTTCTATAGGAGGATGAAGAGCTGTCAAACTGCTTTATAAAAGGATGAAGAGCAGTCAAACTGTTTTATAAGAGGACGAAGAGCAGTCAAACTGCTTTATAAAAGGATGAAGAGCAGTCAAACTGTTTTATAAGAGGACGAAGAGCAGTCAAACTGATTTATAATCGGACGAAGAGCAGTCAAACTGTTCTATAGGAGGATGAAGCGCAGTCAAACTGTTCTATAGGAGGATGAAGAGCAGTCAAACTGCTTTATAAGGGGATGAAGAGCAGTCAAACTGATTTATAAGAGGATGAAGAGCAGTCAAACTGCTTTATAAAAGGATGAAGAGCAGTCAAACTGTTTTATAAGCGGACGAAGACCAGTCAAACTGATTTATAATCGGACGAAGAGCAGTCAAACTAATTTATAATCTGACGAAGAGCAGTCAAACGGTTTTATAACAGGTTGAAGAGCAGTCAAATTGATTTATAAGAGGATGAAGAGCAGTCAAACTGCTTTATAAAAGGATGAAGAGCAGTCAAACTGTTTTATACGAGGATGTAGAGCAGTCAGACTGTTTTATAAGAGGATGAAGAGCAGTCAACCTGTTTTACAAGAGGATGAAGAGCAGTCAAACTGATTTATAATTGGATGAAGAGCAGTCAAACTGATTTATAAGAGGATGAAGAGCAGTCAAACTGATTTATAATCGGATGAAGAGCAGTCAAACTGATCTATAAGAGGATGAAAAGCAGTCAAACTGCTTTATAAAAGGATGAAGAGCAGTCAAACTGCTTTATAAAAGGAGGAAGAGCAGTCAAACTGCTTTATAAAAGGATGAAGAGCAGCCAAACTGATTTATAAGAGGATGAAGAGCAGTCAAACTTATTTATAATCGTATGAAGAGCAGTCAAACTGATTTATAAGAGGATGAAGAGCAGTCAAACTGATTTATAAAAGGATGAAGAGCAGTCAAACTGCTTTATAAAAGGAGGAAGAGCAGTCAATCTGCGTTATAAAAGGATGAATAGCACTCAAACTGTTTTATAAGAGGACGAAGAGCAGTCAAACTGATTTATAATCGTATGAAGAGCAGTCAAACTGATTTATAAGAGGATGAAGAGCAGTCAAACTGATTTATAAAAGGATGAAGAGCAGTCAAACTGTTTTATAAGAGGACGAAGAGCAGTCAAACTGATTTATAATCGGACGAAGAGCAGTCAAACTGTTTTATAGGAGGATGAAGCGCAGTCAAACTGGTCTATAGGAGGATGAAGAGCAGTCAAACTGCTTTATAAAAGGATGAAGAGCAGTCAAACTGATTTATAAGAGGATGAAGAGCAGTCAAACTGCTTTATAAAAGGACGAAGAGCAGTCAAACTTTTTTAAAAGCGGACGAAGAGCAGTCAAACTGATTTATAATCGGACGAAGAGCAGTCAAACTGATTTATAATCGGACGAAGAGCAGTCAAACGGTTTTATAACAGGAAGAAGAGCAGACAAATTGATTTATAAGAGGATGAAGAGCAGTCAAACTGCTTTATAAAAGGATGAAGAGCAGTCAAACTGTTTTATACGAGGATGTAGAGCAGTCAGACTGTTTTACAAGAGGATGAAGAGCAGCCAACCTGTTTTACAAGAGGATGAAGAGCAGTCAATCTGTTCTATAGGAGGATGAAGAGCTGTCAAACTGCTTTATAAAAGGATGAAGAGCAGTCAAACTGTTTTATAAGAGGACGAAGAGCAGTCAAACTGCTTTATAAAAGGATGAAGAGCAGTCAAACTGTTTTATAAGAGGACGAAGAGCAGTCAAACTGATTTATAATCGGACGAAGAGCAGTCAAACTGTTCTATAGGAGGATGAAGCGCAGTCAAACTGTTCTATAGGAGGATGAAGAGCAGTCAAACTGCTTTATAAGGGGATGAAGAGCAGTCAAACTGATTTATAAGAGGATGAAGAGCAGTCAAACTGCTTTATAAAAGGATGAAGAGCAGTCAAACTGTTTTATAAGCGGACGAAGACCAGTCAAACTGATTTATAATCGGGCGAAGAGCAGTCAAACTGATTTATAATCTGACGAAGAGCAGTCAAACGGTTTTATAACAGGTTGAAGAGCAGTCAAATTGATTTATAAGAGGATGAAGAGCAGTCAAACTGCTTTATAAAAGGATGAAGAGCAGTCAAACTGTTTTATAAGCGGACGAAGACCAGTCAAACTGATTTATAATCGGACGAAGAGCAGTCAAACTGATTTATAATCTGACGAAGAGCAGTCAAACGGTTTTATAACAGGTTGAAGAGCAGTCAAATTGATTTATAAGAGGATGAAGAGCAGTCAAACTGCTTTATAAAAGGATGAAGAGCAGTCAAACTGTTTTATACGAGGATGTAGAGCAGTCAGACTGTTTTATAAGAGGATGAAGAGCAGTCAACCTGTTTTACAAGAGGATGAAGAGCAGTCAAACTGATTTATAATTGGATGAAGAGCAGTCAAACTGATTTATAAGAGGATGAAGAGCAGTCAAACTGATTTATAATCGGATGAAGAGCAGTCAAACTGATCTATAAGAGGATGAAAAGCAGTCAAACTGCTTTATAAAAGGATGAAGAGCAGTCAAACTGCTTTATAAAAGGATGAAGAGCAGTCAAACTGCTTTATAAAAGGATGAAGAGCAGCCAACTGATTTATAAGAGGATGAAGAGCAGTCAAACTGATTTATAAGCGGACGAAGAGCAGTCAAACTGATTATAATCGGACGAAAAGCAGTCAAACTGATTTATAAACGGACGAAGAGCAGTCAAACGGTTTTATAAAAGGATGAAGAGCAGTCAAACTGTTTTATACGAGGATGTAGAGCAGTCAGACTGTTTTACAAGAGGATGAAGAGCAGTCAACCTGTTTTACAAGAGGATGAAGAGCAGTCAAACTGTTTTATAAGAGGATGAAGAGCAGTCAATATGCGTTATAAAAGGATGAAGAGCACTCAAACTGTTTTATAAGAGGACGAAGAGCAGTCAAACTGATTTATAATCGTATGAAGAGCAGTCAAACTGATTTATAAGAGGATGAAGAGCAGTCAAACTGCTTTATAAAAGGATGAAGAGCAGTCAAACTGTTTTATAAGAGGACGAAGAGCAGTCAAACTGATTTATAATCGACGAAGAGCAGTCAAACTGTTCTATAGGAGGATGAAGCGCAGTCAAACTGGTCTATAGGAGGATGAAGAGCAGTCAAACTGCTTTATAAAAGGATGAAGAGCAGTCAAACTGATTTATAAGAGGATGAAGACCAGTCAAACTGCTTTATCAAAGGACGAAGAGCAGTCAAACTTTTTTAAAAGCGGACGAAGAGCAGTCAAACTGATTCATAATCGGACGAAGAGCAGTCAAACTGATTTATAATCGGACGAAGAGCAGTCAAACGGTTTTATAACAGGATGAAGAGCAGACAAATTGATTTATAAGAGGATGAAGAGCAGTCAAACTGCTTTATAAAAGGATGAAGAGCAGTCAAACTGTTTTATACGAGGATGTAGAGCAGTCAGACTGTTTTACAAGAGGATGAAGAGCAGCCAACCTGTTTTACAAGAGGATGAAGAGCAGTCAATCTGTTCTATAGGAGGATGAAGAGCTGTCAAACTGCTTTATAAAAGGATGAAGAGCAGTCAAACTGTTTTATAAGAGGACGAAGAGCAGTCAAACTGCTTTATAAAAGGATGAAGAGCAGTCAAACTGTTTTATAAGAGGACGAAGAGCAGTCAAACTGATTTATAATCGGACGAAGAGCAGTCAAACTGTTCTATAGGAGGATGAAGCGCAGTCAAACTGTTCTATAGGAGGATGAAGAGCAGTCAAACTGCTTTATAAGGGGATGAAGAGCAGTCAAACTGATTTATAAGAGGATGAAGAGCAGTCAAACTGCTTTATAAAAGGATGAAGAGCAGTCAAACTGTTTTATAAGCGGACGAAGAGCAGTCAAACTGATTTATAATTGGACGAAGAGCAGTCAAACTGATTTATAATAGGTCGAAGAGCAGTCAAACGGTTTTATAACAGGTTGAAGAGCAGTCAAATTGATTTATAAGAGGATGAAGAGCAGTCAAACTGTTTTACAAGAGGATGAAGAGCAGTCAACCTGTTTTACAAGAGGATGAAGAGCAGTCAAACTGATTTATAATTGGATGAAGAGCAGTCAAACTGATTTATAAGAGGATGAAGAGCAGTCAAACTGCTTTATAAACGGATGAAGAGCAGTCAAACTGGTTTTATAAGAGGATGAAGAGCAGTCAAACTGATTTATAATCGGACGAAGAGCAGTCAAGCTGTTCTATAGGAGGATGAAGCGCAGTCAAACTGTTCTATAGGAGGATGAAGAGCAGTCAAACTGCTTTATAAGAGGATGAAGAGCAGTCAAACTGCTTTATAAAAGGATGAAGAGCAGCCAAACTGATTTATAAGAGGATGAAGAGCAGTCAAACTGCTTTTTAAGAGGATGAAGAGCAGTCAAACTGATTTATAAGCGGACGAAGAGCAGTCAAACTGATTATAATCGGACGAAAAGCAGTCAAACTGATTTATAAACGGACGAAGAGCAGTCAAACGGTTTTATAAAAGGATGAAGAGCAGTCAAACTGTTTTATACGAGGATGTAGAGCAGTCAGACTGTTTTACAAGAGGATGAAGAGCAGTCAACCTGTTTTACAAGAGGATGAAGAGCAGTCAAACTGTTTTATAAGAGGATGAAGAGCAGTCAATATGCGTTATAAAAGGATGAAGAGCACTCAAACTGTTTTATAAGAGGACGAAGAGCAGTCAAACTGATTTATAATCGTATGAAGAGCAGTCAAACTGATTTATAAGAGGATGAAGAGCAGTCAAACTGCTTTATAAATGGATGAAGAGCAGTCAAACTGTTTTATAAGAGGACGAAGAGCAGTCAAACTGATTTATAATCGACGAAGAGCAGTCAAACTGTTCTATAGGAGGATGAAGCGCAGTCAAACTGGTCTATAGGAGGATGAAGAGCAGTCAAACTGCTTTATAAAAGGATGAAGAGCAGTCAAACTGATTTATAAGAGGATGAAGAGCAGTCAAACTGCTTTATCAAAGGACGAAGAGCAGTCAAACTTTTTTAAAAGCGGACGAAGAGCAGTCAAACTGATTCATAATCGGACGAAGAGCAGTCAAACTGATTTATAATCGGACGAAGAGCAGTCAAACGGTTTTATAACAGGATGAAGAGCAGACAAATTGATTTATAAGAGGATGAAGAGCAGTCAAACTGCTTTATAAAAGGATGAAGAGCAGTCAAACTGTTTTATACGAGGATGTAGAGCAGTCAGACTGTTTTACAAGAGGATGAAGAGCAGGCAACCTGTTTTACAAGAGGATGAAGAGCAGTCAATCTGTTCTATAGGAGGATGAAGAGCTGTCAAACTGCTTTATAAAATGATGAAGAGCAGTCAAACTGTTTTATAAGAGGACGAAGAGCAGTCAAACTGCTTTATAAAAGGATGAAGAGCAGTCAAACTGTTTTATAAGAGGACGAAGAGCAGTCAAACTGATTTATAATCGGACGAAGAGCAGTCAAACTGTTCTATAGGAGGATGAAGCGCAGTCAAACTGTTCTATAGGAGGATGAAGAGCAGTCAAACTGCTTTATAAGGGGATGAAGAGCAGTCAAACTGATTTATAAGAGGATGAAGATCAGTCAAACTGCTTTATAAAAGGATGAAGAGCAGTCAAACTGTTTTATAAGCGGACGAAGACCAGTCAAACTGATTTATAATCGGACGAAGAGCAGTCAAACTGATTTATAATAGGACGAAGAGCAGTCAAACGGTTTTATAACAGGTTGAAGAGCAGTCAAATTGATTTATAAGAGGATGAAGAGCAGTCAAACTGTTTTACAAGAGGATGAAGAGCAGTCAACCTGTTTTACAAGAGGATGAAGAGCAGTCAAACTGATTTATAATTGGATGAAGAGCAGTCAAACTGATTTATAAGAGGATGAAGAGCAGTCAAACTGCTTTATAAACGGATGAAGAGCAGTCAAACTGGTTTTATAAGAGGATGAAGAGCAGTCAAACTGATTTATAATCGGACGAAGAGCAGTCAAGCTGTTCTATAGGAGGATGAAGCGCAGTCAAACTGTTCTATAGGAGGATGAAGAGCAGTCAAACTGCTTTATAAGAGGATGAAGAGCAGTCAAACTGATTTATAAGAGGATGAAGAGCAGTCAAACTGCTTTATAAAAGGATGAAGAGCAGTCAAACTGTTTTATAAGCGAACGAAGAGCAGTCAAACTGATTTATAATCGGACGAAGAGCAGTCAAACTGATTTATAATCGGACGAAGAGCAGTCAAACGGTTTTATAAGAGGATGAAGAGCAGT
This sequence comes from Lampris incognitus, assembly GCF_029633865.1. Classification (NCBI taxonomy): domain Eukaryota; kingdom Metazoa; phylum Chordata; class Actinopteri; order Lampriformes; family Lampridae; genus Lampris; species Lampris incognitus. The sequence continues at coordinate 47,921,179 of NC_079222.1, forward strand.
CAAATTGATTTATAAGAGGATGAAGAGCATTCAAACTGCTTTATAAAAGGATGAAGAGCAGCCAAACTGTTTTATACGAGGATGTAGAGCAGTCAGACTGTTTTACAAGAGGATGAAGAGCAGTCAAACTGCTTTATAAAAGGATGAAGAGCAGTCAAACTGATTTATAATCGGACGAAGAGCAGTCAAACGGTTTTATAATCGGACGAAGATCAGTCAAAATGTTCTATAGGAGGATGAAGAGCAGTCAAACTGCTTTATAAGAGGATGAAGAGCAGTCAAACTGATTGATAAGAGGATGAAGAGCAGTCAAACTGCTTTATAAAAGGATGAAGAGCAGTCAAACTGTTTTATAAGCGGACGAAGAGCAGTCAAACTGATTAATAATCGGACAAAGAGCAGTCAAACTGATTTATAATCGGATGTAGAGCAGTCAAACTGATTTATAATCGGACGAAGAGCAGTCAAACGGTTTTATAATCGGACGAAGAGCAGTCAAAATGTTCTATAGGAGGATGAAGAGCAGTCAAACTGATTTATAATCGGACGAAGAGCAGTCAAACTGTTCTATAGGAGGATGAAGTGCAGTCAAACTGGTTTATAAGAGGATGAAGAGCAGTCAAACTGCTTTATAAGAGGATGAAGAGCAGTCAAACTGATTTATAATCGGCAGAAGAGCAGTCAAACTGTTCTATAGGAGGATGAAGCGCAGTCAAACTGGTTTATAGGAGGATGAAGAGCAGTCAAACTGCTTTATAAGAGGATGAAGAGCAGTCAAACTGATTTATAAGAGGATGAAGAGCAGTCAAACTGCTTTATAAAAGGATGAAGAGCAGTCAAACTTTTTTATAAGCTGACGAAGAGCAGTCAAACTGATTTATAATCGGACGAAGAGCAGTCAAACTGATTTATAATCGGACGAAGAGCAGTCAAACGGTTTTATAATCGGACGAAGAGCAGTCAAAATGTTCTATAGGAGGATGAAGAGCAGTCAAACTGATTTATAATCGGACGAAGAGCAGTCAAACTGTTCTATAGGAGGATGAAGTTCAGTCAAACTGGTTTTAGGAGGATGAAGAGCATTCAAACTGCTTTATAAGAGGATGAAGAGCAGTCAAACTGATTTATAAGCGGACAAAGAGCAGTCAAACTGATTTATATTCGGACGAAAAGCGGTCAAACTGATTTATAAACGGACGAAGAGCAGTCAAACGGTTTTATAAAAGGATGAAGAGCAGTCAAACTGTTTTATACGAGGATGTAGAGCAGTCAGACTGTTTTACAAGAGGATGAAGAGCAGTCAACCTGTTTTACAAGAGGATGAAGAGCAGTCAAACTGTTTTATAAGAGGATGAAGAGCAGTCAATCTGCGTTATAAAAGGATGAAGAGCACTCAAACTGTTTTATAAGAGGACGAAGAGCAGTCAAACTGATTTATAATCGTATGAAGAGCAGTCAAACTGATTTATAAGAGGATGAAGAGCAGTCAAACTGCTTTATAAAAGGATGAAGAGCAGTCAAACTGTTTTATAAGAGGACGAAGAGCAGTCAAACTGATTTATAATTGGACGAAGAGCAGTCAAACTGTTTTATAGGAGGATGAAGCGCAGTCAAACTGGTCTATAGGAGGATGAAGAGCAGTCAAACTGCTTTATAAAAGGATGAAGAGCAGTCAAACTGATTTATAAGAGGATGAAGAGCAGTCAAACTGCTTTATAAAAGGACGAAGAGCAGTCAAACTTTTTTAAAAGCGGACGAAGAGCAGTCAAACTGATTTATAATCGGACGAAGAGCAGTCAAACTGATTTATAATCGGACGAAGAGCAGTCAAACGGTTTTATAACAGGATGAAGAGCAGACAAATTGATTTATAAGAGGATGAAGAGCAGTCAAACTGCTTTATAAAAGGATGAAGAGCAGTCAAACTGTTTTATACGAGGATGTAGAGCAGTCAGACTGTTTTACAAGAGGATGAAGAGCAGCCAACCTGTTTTACAAGAGGATGAGGAGCAGTCAATCTGTTCTATAGGAGGATGAAGAGCTGTCAAACTGCTTTATAAAAGGATGAAGAGCAGTCAAACTGTTTTATAAGAGGACGAAGAGCAGTCAAACTGCTTTATAAAAGGATGAAGAGCAGTCAAACTGTTTTATAAGAGGACGAAGAGCAGTCAAACTGATTTATAATCGGACGAAGAGCAGTCAAACTGTTCTATAGGAGGATGAAGCGCAGTCAAACTGTTCTATAGGAGGATGAAGAGCAGTCAAACTGCTTTATAAGGGGATGAAGAGCAGTCAAACTGATTTATAAGAGGATGAAGAGCAGTCAAACTGCTTTATAAAAGGATGAAGAGCAGTCAAACTGTTTTATAAGCGGACGAAGACCAGTCAAACTGATTTATAATCGGACGAAGAGCAGTCAAACTGATTTATAATCGGACGAAGAGCAGTCAAACGGTTTTATAACAGGTTGAAGAGCAGTCAAATTGATTTATAAGAGGATGAAGAGCAGTCAAACTGCTTTATAAAAGGATGAAGAGCAGTCAAACTGTTTTATACTAGGATGTAGAGCAGTCAGACTGTTTTATAAGAGGATGAAGAGCAGTCAACCTGTTTTACAAGAGGATGAAGAGCAGTCAAACTGATTTATAATTGGATGAAGAGCAGTCAAACTGATTTATAAGAGGATGAAGAGCAGTCAAACTGATTTATAATCGGATGAAGAGCAGTCAAACTGATCTATAAGAGGATGAAAAGCAGTAAAACTGCTTTATAAAAGGATGAAGAGCAGTCAAACTGCTTTATAAAAGGATGAAGAGCAGTCAAACTGCTTTATAAAAGGATGAAGAGCAGCCAAACTGATTTATAAGAGGATGAAGAGCAGTCAAACTGCTTTTTAAGAGGATGAAGAGCAGTCAAACTGATTTATAAGCGGACGAAGAGCAGTCAAACTGATTTATAATCGGACGAAAAGCAGTCAAACTGATTTATAAACGGACGAAGAGCAGTCAAACGGTTTTATAAAAGGATGTAGAGCAGTCAAACTGTTTTATACGAGGATGTAGAGCAGTCAGACTGTTTTACAAGAGGATGAAGAGCAGTCAACCTGTTTTACAAGAGGATGAAGAGCAGTCAAACTGTTTTATGAGGACGAAGAGCAGTCAAACTGATTTATAATCGGATGAAGAGCAGTCAAACTGTTTTATAAGAGGACGAAGAGCAGTCAAACTGATTTATAATCGGATGAAGAGCAGTCAAACTGATTTATAAGAGGATGAAGAGCAGTCAAACTGCTTTATAAAAGGATGAAGAGCAGTCAAACTGTTTTATAAGAGGACGAAGAGCAGTCAAACTGATTTATAATCGGACGAAGAGCAGTCAAACTGTTCTATAGGAGGATGAAGCGCAGTCAAACTGGTCTATAGGAGGATGAAGAGCAGTCAAACTGCTTTATAAAAGGATGAAGAGCAGTCAAACTGTTTTATAAGCGGACGAAGACCAGTCAAACTGATTTATAATCGGACGAAGAACAGTCAAACTGATTTATAATCGGACGAAGAGCAGTCAAACGGTTTTCTAACAGGATGAAGAGCAGTCAAATTGATTTATAAGAGGATGAAGAGCAGTCAAACTGCTTTATAAAAGGATGAAGAGCAGTCAAACTGTTTTATACGAGGATGTAGAGCAATCAGACTGTTTTACAAGAGGATGAAGAGCAGTCAAACTGTTTTACAAGAGGATGAAGAGCAGTCATACTGATTTATAATCGGATGAAGAGCAGTCAAACTGATTTATAAGAGGATGAACAGCAGTCAAACTGTTTTACAAGAGGATGAAGAGCAGTCAAACTGATTTATAATTGGATGAAGAGCAGTCAAACTGATTTATAAGAGGATGAAGAGCAGTCAAACTGATTTATAATCGGATGAAGAGCAGTCAAACTGATCTATAAGAGGATGAAAAGCAGTAAAACTGCTTTATAAAAGGATGAAGAGCAGTCAAACTGCTTTATAAAAGGATGAAGAGCAGTCAAACTGCTTTATAAAAGGATGAAGAGCAGCCAAACTGCTTTTTAAGAGGATGAAGAGCAGTCAAACTGATTTATAAGCGGACGAAGAGCAGTCAAACTGATTTATAATCGGACGAAAAGCAGTCAAACTGATTTATAAACGGACGAAGAGCAGTCAAACGGTTTTATAAAAGGATGTAGAGCAGTCAAACTGTTTTATACGAGGATGTAGAGCAGTCAGACTGTTTTACAAGAGGATGAAGAGCAGTCAACCTGTTTTACAAGAGGATGAAGAGCAGTCAAACTGTTTTATGAGGACGAAGAGCAGTCAAACTGATTTATAATCGGATGAAGAGCAGTCAAACTGTTTTATAAGAGGACGAAGAGCAGTCAAACTGATTTATAATCGGATGAAGAGCAGTCAAACTGATTTATAAGAGGATGAAGAGCAGTCAAACTGCTTTATAAAAGGATGAAGAGCAGTCAAACTGTTTTATAAGAGGACGAAGAGCAGTCAAACTGATTTATAATCGGACGAAGAGCAGTCAAACTGTTCTATAGGAGGATGAAGCGCAGTCAAACTGGTCTATAGGAGGATGAAGAGCAGTCAAACTGCTTTATAAAAGGATGAAGAGCAGTCAAACTGTTTTATAAGCGGACGAAGACCAGTCAAACTGATTTATAATCGGACGAAGAACATTCAAACTGATTTATAATCGGACGAAGAGCAGTCAAACGGTTTTCTAACAGGATGAAGAGCAGTCAAATTGATTTATAAGAGGATGAAGAGCAGTCAAACTGCTTTATAAAAGGATGAAGAGCAGTCAAACTGTTTTATACGAGGATGTAGAGCAATCAGACTGTTTTACAAGAGGATGAAGAGCAGTCAAACTGTTTTACAAGAGGATGAAGAGCAGTCAAACTGATTTATAATCGGATGAAGAGCAGTCAAACTGATTTATAAGAGGATGAACAGCAGTCAAACTGTTTTATAAGAGGACGAAGAGCAAGCTGCTTTATAAAAGGATGAAGAGCAGTCAAACTGTTTTATAAGAGGACGAACAGCAGTCAAACTGATTTATAATCGGACGAAGAGCAGTCAAACTGTTCTATAGGAGGATGAAGTGCAGTCAAAATGTTCTATAGGAGGATGAAGAGCAGTCAAACTGCTTTATAAGAGGATGAAGAGCAGTCAAACTGATTTATAAGGGGATGAAGAGCAGTCAAACTGCTTTATATAAGGATGAAGAGCAGTCAAACTGTTTTATACGAGGATGTAGAGCAGTCAGACTGTTTTACAAGAGGATGAAGAGCAGTCAACCTGTTTTACAAGAGGATGAAGAGCAGTCAAACTGATTTATAATTGGATGAAGAGCAGTCAAACTGATTTATAAGAGGATGAAGAGCAGTCAAACTACTTTATAAAAGGATGAAGAGCAGTCAGACTGATTTATAATCGGACGAAGAGCAGTCAAACGGTTTTATAAGAGGATGAAGAGCAGTCAAATTGATTTATAAGAGGATGAAGAGCAGTCAAACTGCTTTATAAAAGGATGAAGAGCAGCCAAACTGTTTTATACGAGGATGTAGAGCAGTCAGACTGTTTTACAAGAGGATGAAGAGCAGTCAAACTGCTTTATAAAAGGATGAAGAGCAGTCAAACTGATTTATAATCGGACGAAGAGCAGTCAAACGGTTTTATAATCGGACGAAGAGCAGTCAAAATGTTCGATAGGAGGATGAAGAGCAGTCAAACTGCTTTATAAGAGGATGAAGAGCAGTCAAACTGATTGATAAGAGGATGAAGAGCAGTCAAACTGCTTTATAAAAGGATGAAGAGCAGTCAAACTGTTTTATAAGCGGACGAAGAGCAGTCAAACTGATTTATAATCGGACAAAGAGCAGTCAAACTGATTTATAATCGGATGAAGAGCAGTCAAACTGATTCATAATCGGACGAAGAGCAGTCAAACGGTTTTATAATCGGACGAAGAGCAGTCAAAATGTTCTATAGGAGGATGAAGAGCAGTCAAACTGATTTATAATCGGACGAAGAGCAGTCAAACTGTTCTATAGGAGGATGAAGTGCAGTCAAACGGGTTTATAAGAGGATGAAGAGCAGTCAAACTGCTTTATAAGAGGATGAAGAGCAGTCAAACTGATTTATAATCGGACGAAGAGCAGTCAAACTCTTCTATAGGAGGATGAAGCGCAGTCAAACTGGTTTATAGGAGGATGAAGAGCAGTCAAACTGCTTTATAAGAGGATGAAGAGCAGTCAAACTGATTTGTAAGAGGATGAAGAGTAGTCAAACTACTTTATAAAAGGATGAAGAGCAGTCAAACTTTTTTATAAGCGGACGAAGAGCAGTCAAACTGATTTATAATCGGACGAAGAGCAGTCACACTGATTTATAATCGGACGAAGAGCAGTCAAACGGTTTTATAACAGGATGAAGAGCAGTCAAATTGATTTATAAGAGGATGAAGAGCAGTCAAACTGCTTTATAAAAGGATGAAGAGCAGTCAAACTGTTTTATACGAGGATGTAGAGCAGTCAGACTGTTTTACAAGAGGATGAAGAGCAGTCAACCTGTTTTACAAGAGGATGAAGAGCAGTCAATCTGTTCTATAGGAGGATGAAGAGCAGTCAAACTGCTTTATAAAAGGATGAAGAGCAGTCAAACTGTTTTATAAGAGGACGAAGAGCAGTCAAACTGCTTTATAAAAGGATGAAGAGCAGTCAAACTGTTTTATAAGAGGACGAAGAGCAGTCAAACTGATTTATAATCGGACGAAGAGCAGTCAAACTGTTCTATAGGAGGATGAAGCGCAGTCAAACTGTTCTATAGAAGGATGAAGAGCAGTCAAACTGCTTTATAAGAGGATGAAGAGCAGTCAAACTGCTTTATAAGAGGATGAAGAGCAGTCAAACTGATTTATAAAAGGATGACGAGCAGTCAAACTGTTTTATAAGCGGACGAAGACCAGTCAAACTGATTTATAATCGGACGAAGAGCAGTCAAACTGATTTATAATCGGACGAAGAGCAGTCAAACTGCTTTATAAAAGGATGAAGAGCAGTCAAACTGTTTTATACGAGGATGTAGAGCAGTCAGACTGTTTTACAAGAGGATGAAGAGCAGTCAATATGATTTATAATTGGATGAAGAGCAGTCAAACTGATTTATAAGAGGATGAAGAGCAGTCAAACTGCTTTATAAAAGGATGAAGAGCAGTCAAACTGGTTTTATAAGAGGATGAAGAGCAGTCAAACTGATTTATAATCGGACGAAGAGCAGTCAAACTGTTCTATAGGAGGATGACGCGCAGTCAAACTGTTCTATAGGAGGATGAAGAGCAGTCAAACTGCTTTATAAGAGGATGAAGAACAGTCAAACTGATTTATAAGAGGATGAAGAGCAGTCAAACTGCTTTATAAAAGGATGAAGAACAGTCAAACAATTTTATAAGCGGACGAAGAGCAGTCAAACTGATTTATAATCGGACGAAGAGCAGTCAAAATGTTCTATAGGAGGATGAAGAGCAGTCAAACTGCTTTATAAGAGGATGAAGAGCAGTCAAACTGATTGATAAGAGGATGAAGAGCAGTCAAACTGCTTTATAAAAGGATGAAGAGCAGTCAAACTGTTTTATAAGCGGACGAAGACCAGTCAAACTGATTTATAATCGGACGAAGAGCAGTCAAACTGATTTATAATCGGACGAAGAGCAGTCAAACGGTTTTATAACAGGTTGAAGAGCAGTCAAATTGATTTATAAGAGGATGAAGAGCAGTCAAACTGCTTTATAAAAGGATGAAGAGCAGTCAAACTGTTTTATACTAGGATGTAGAGCAGTCAGACTGTTTTATAAGAGGATGAAGAGCAGTCAACCTGTTTTACAAGAGGATGAAGAGCAGTCAAACTGATTTATAATTGGATGAAGAGCAGTCAAACTGATTTATAAGAGGATGAAGAGCAGTCAAACTGATTTATAATCGGATGAAGAGCAGTCAAACTGATCTATAAGAGGATGAAAAGCAGTAAAACTGCTTTATAAAAGGATGAAGAGCAGTCAAACTGCTTTATAAAAGGATGAAGAGCAGTCAAACTGCTTTATAAAAGGATGAAGAGCAGCCAAACTGATTTATAAGAGGATGAAGAGCAGTCAAACTGCTTTTTAAGAGGATGAAGAGCAGTCAAACTGATTTATAAGCGGACGAAGAGCAGTCAAACTGATTTATAATCGGACGAAAAGCAGTCAAACTGATTTATAAACGGACGAAGAGCAGTCAAACGGTTTTATAAAAGGATGTAGAGCAGTCAAACTGTTTTATACGAGGATGTAGAGCAGTCAGACTGTTTTACAAGAGGATGAAGAGCAGTCAACCTGTTTTACAAGAGGATGAAGAGCAGTCAAACTGTTTTATGAGGACGAAGAGCAGTCAAACTGATTTATAATCGGATGAAGAGCAGTCAAACTGTTTTATAAGAGGACGAAGAGCAGTCAAACTGATTTATAATCGGATGAAGAGCAGTCAAACTGATTTATAAGAGGATGAAGAGCAGTCAAACTGCTTTATAAAAGGATGAAGAGCAGTCAAACTGTTTTATAAGAGGACGAAGAGCAGTCAAACTGATTTATAATCGGACGAAGAGCAGTCAAACTGTTCTATAGGAGGATGAAGCGCAGTCAAACTGGTCTATAGGAGGATGAAGAGCAGTCAAACTGCTTTATAAAAGGATGAAGAGCAGTCAAACTGTTTTATAAGCGGACGAAGACCAGTCAAACTGATTTATAATCGGACGAAGAACAGTCAAACTGATTTATAATCGGACGAAGAGCAGTCAAACGGTTTTCTAACAGGATGAAGAGCAGTCAAATTGATTTATAAGAGGATGAAGAGCAGTCAAACTGCTTTATAAAAGGATGAAGAGCAGTCAAACTGTTTTATACGAGGATGTAGAGCAATCAGACTGTTTTACAAGAGGATGAAGAGCAGTCAAACTGTTTTACAAGAGGATGAAGAGCAGTCAAACTGATTTATAATCGGATGAAGAGCAGTCAAACTGATTTATAAGAGGATGAACAGCAGTCAAACTGTTTTATAAGAGGACGAAGAGCAAGCTGCTTTATAAAAGGATGAAGAGCAGTCAAACTGTTTTATAAGAGGACGAACAGCAGTCAAACTGATTTATAATCGGACGAAGAGCAGTCAAACTGTTCTATAGGAGGATGAAGTGCAGTCAAAATGTTCTATAGGAGGATGAAGAGCAGTCAAACTGCTTTATAAGAGGATGAAGAGCAGTCAAACTGATTTATAAGGGGATGAAGAGCAGTCAAACTGCTTTATATAAGGATGAAGAGCAGTCAAACTGTTTTATACGAGGATGTAGAGCAGTCAGACTGTTTTACAAGAGGATGAAGAGCAGTCAACCTGTTTTACAAGAGGATGAAGAGCAGTCAAACTGATTTATAATTGGATGAAGAGCAGTCAAACTGATTTATAAGAGGATGAAGAGCAGTCAAACTACTTTATAAAAGGATGAAGAGCAGTCAGACTGATTTATAATCGGACGAAGAGCAGTCAAACGGTTTTATAAGAGGATGAAGAGCAGTCAAATTGATTTATAAGAGGATGAAGAGCAGTCAAACTGCTTTATAAAAGGATGAAGAGCAGCCAAACTGTTTTATACGAGGATGTAGAGCAGTCAGACTGTTTTACAAGAGGATGAAGAGCAGTCAAACTGCTTTATAAAAGGATGAAGAGCAGTCAAACTGATTTATAATCGGACGAAGAGCAGTCAAACGGTTTTATAATCGGACGAAGAGCAGTCAAAATGTTCGATAGGAGGATGAAGAGCAGTCAAACTGCTTTATAAGAGGATGAAGAGCAGTCAAACTGATTGATAAGAGGATGAAGAGCAGTCAAACTGCTTTATAAAAGGATGAAGAGCAGTCAAACTGTTTTATAAGCGGACGAAGAGCAGTCAAACTGATTTATAATCGGACAAAGAGCAGTCAAACTGATTTATAATCGGATGAAGAGCAGTCAAACTGATTCATAATCGGACGAAGAGCAGTCAAACGGTTTTATAATCGGACGAAGAGCAGTCAAAATGTTCTATAGGAGGATGAAGAGCAGTCAAACTGATTTATAATCGGACGAAGAGCAGTCAAACTGTTCTATAGGAGGATGAAGTGCAGTCAAACGGGTTTATAAGAGGATGAAGAGCAGTCAAACTGCTTTATAAGAGGATGAAGAGCAGTCAAACTGATTTATAATCGGACGAAGAGCAGTCAAACTGTTCTATAGGAGGATGAAGCGCAGTCAAACTGGTTTATAGGAGGATGAAGAGCAGTCAAACTGCTTTATAAGAGGATGAAGAGCAGTCAAACTGATTTGTAAGAGGATGAAGAGCAGTCAAACTACTTTATAAAAGGATGAAGAGCAGTCAAACTTTTTTATAAGCGGACGAAGAGCAGTCAAACTGATTTATAATCGGACGAAGAGCAGTCACACTGATTTATAATCGGACGAAGAGCAGTCAAACGGTTTTATAACAGGATGAAGAGCAGTCAAATTGATTTATAAGAGGATGAAGAGCAGTCAAACTGCTTTATAAAAGGATGAAGAGCAGTCAAACTGTTTTATACGAGGATGTAGAGCAGTCAGACTGTTTTACAAGAGGATGAAGAGCAGTCAACCTGTTTTACAAGAGGATGAAGAGCAGTCAATCTGTTCTATAGGAGGATGAAGAGCAGTCAAACTGCTTTATAAAAGGATGAAGAGCAGTCAAACTGTTTTATAAGAGGACGAAGAGCAGTCAAACTGCTTTATAAAAGGATGAAGAGCAGTCAAACTGTTTTATAAGAGGACGAAGAGCAGTCAAACTGATTTATAATCGGACGAAGAGCAGTCAAACTGTTCTATAGGAGGATGAAGCGCAGTCAAACTGTTCTATAGAAGGATGAAGAGCAGTCAAACTGCTTTATAAGAGGATGAAGAGCAGTCAAACTGCTTTATAAGAGGATGAAGAGCAGTCAAACTGATTTATAAAAGGATGAAGAGCAGTCAAACTGTTTTATAAGCGGACGAAGACCAGTCAAACTGATTTATAATCGGACGAAGAGCAGTCAAACTGATTTATAATCGGACGAAGAGCAGTCAAACTGCTTTATAAAAGGATGAAGAGCAGTCAAACTGTTTTATACGAGGATGTAGAGCAGTCAGACTGTTTTACAAGAGGATGAAGAGCAGTCAATATGATTTATAATTGGATGAAGAGCAGTCAAACTGATTTATAAGAGGATGAAGAGCAGTCAAACTGCTTTATAAAAGGATGAAGAGCAGTCAAACTGGTTTTATAAGAGGATGAAGAGCAGTCAAACTGATTTATAATCGGACGAAGAGCAGTCAAACTGTTCTATAGGAGGATGACGCGCAGTCAAACTGTTCTATAGGAGGATGAAGAGCAGTCAAACTGCTTTATAAGAGGATGAAGAGCAGTCAAACTGATTTATAAGAGGATGAAGAGCAGTCAAACTGCTTTATAAAAGGATGAAGAACAGTCAAACTATTTTATAAGCGGACGAAGAGCAGTCAAACTGATTTATAATCGGACGAAGAGCAGTCAAAATGTTCTATAGGAGGATGAAGAGCAGTCAAACTGCTTTATAAGAGGATGAAGAGCAGTCAAACTGATTGATAAGAGGATGAAGAGCAGTCAAACTGCTTTATAAAAGGATGAAGAGCAGTCAAACTGTTTTATAAGCGGACGAAGACCAGTCAAACTGATTTATAATCGGACGAAGAGCAGTCAAACTGATTTATAATCGGACGAAGAGCGGTCAAACGGTTTTATAACAGGTTGAAGAGCAGTCAAATTGATTTATAAGAGGATGAAGAGCAGTCAAACTTCTTTATAAAAGGATGAAGAGCAGTCAAACTGTTTTATACTAGGATGTAGAGCAGTCAGACTGTTTTATAAGAGGATGAAGAGCAGTCAACCTGTTTTACAAGAGGATGAAGAGCAGTCAAACTGATTTATAATTGGATGAAGAGCAGTCAAACTGATTTATAAGAGGATGAAGAGCAGTCAAACTGATTTATAATCGGATGAAGAGCAGTCAAACTGATCTATAAGAGGATGAAAAGCAGTAAAACTGCTTTATAAAAGGATGAAGAGCAGTCAAACTGCTTTATAAAAGGATGAAGAGCAGTCAAACTGCTTTATAAAAGGATGAAGAGCAGCCAAACTGATTTATAAGAGGATGAAGAGCAGTCAAACTGCTTTTTAAGAGGATGAAGAGCAGTCAAACTGATTTATAAGCGGACGAAGAGCAGTCAAACTGATTTATAATCGGACGAAAAGCAGTCAAACTGATTTATAAACGGACGAAGAGCAGTCAAACGGTTTTATAAAAGGATGTAGAGCAGTCAAACTGTTTTATACGAGGATGTAGAGCAGTCAGACTGTTTTACAAGAGGATGAAGAGCAGTCAACCTGTTTTACAAGAGGATGAAGAGCAGTCAAACTGTTTTATGAGGACGAAGAGCAGTCAAACTGATTTATAATCGGATGAAGAGCAGTCAAACTGTTTTATAAGAGGACGAAGAGCAGTCAAACTGATTTATAATCGGATGAAGAGCAGTCAAACTGATTTATAAGAGGATGAAGAGCAGTCAAACTGCTTTATAAAAGGATGAAGAGCAGTCAAACTGTTTTATAAGAGGAGGAAGAGCAGTCAAACTGATTTATAATCGGACGAAGAGCAATCAAACTGTTCTACAGGAGGATGAAGCGCAGTCAAACTGGTCTATAGGAGGATGAAGAGCAGTCAAACTGCTTTATAAAAGGATGAAGAGCAGTCAAACGGTTTTCTAACAGGATGAAGAGCAGTCAAATTGATTTATAAGAGGATGAAGAGCAGTCAAACTGCTTTATAAAAGGATGAAGAGCAGTCAAACTGTTTTATACGAGGATGTAGAGCAATCAGACTGTTTTACAAGAGGATGAAGAGCAGTCAAACTGTTTTACAAGAGGATGAAGAGCAGTCAAACTGATTTATAATCGGATGAAGAGCAGTCAAACTGATTTATAAGAGGATGAACAGCAGTCAAACTGTTTTATAAGAGGACGAAGAGCAAGCTGCTTTATAAAAGGATGAAGAGCAGTCAAACTGTTTTATAAGAGGACGAACAGCAGTCAAACTGATTTATAATCGGACGAAGAGCAGTCAAACTGTTCTATAGGAGGATGAAGTGCAGTCAAAATGTTCTATAGGAGGATGAAGAGCAGTCAAACTGCTTTATAAGAGGATGAAGAGCAGTCAAACTGATTTATAAGGGGATGAAGAGCAGTCAAACTGCTTTATATAAGGATGAAGAGCAGTCAAACTGTTTTATACGAGGATGTAGAGCAGTCAGACTGTTTTACAAGAGGATGAAGAGCAGTCAACCTGTTTTACAAGAGGATGAAGAGCAGTCAAACTGATTTATAATTGGATGAAGAGCAGTCAAACTGATTTGTAAGAGGATGAAGAGCAGTCAAACTACTTTATAAAAGGATGAAGAGCAGTCAGACTGATTTATAATCGGACGAAGAGCAGTCAAACGGTTTTATAAGAGGATGAAGAGCAGTCAAATTGATTTATAAGAGGATGAAGAGCAGTCAAACTGCTTTATAAAAGGATGAAGAGCAGCCAAACTGTTTTATACGAGGATGTAGAGCAGTCAGACTGTTTTACAAGAGGATGAAGAGCAGTCAAACTGCTTTATAAAAGGATGAAGAGCAGTCAAACTGATTTATAATCGGACGAAGAGCAGTCAAACGGTTTTATAATCGGACGAAGAGCAGTCAAAATGTTCGATAGGAGGATGAAGAGCAGTCAAACTGCTTTATAAGAGGATGAAGAGCAGTCAAACTGATTGATAAGAGGATGAAGAGCAGTCAAACTGCTTTATAAAAGGATGAAGAGCAGTCAAACTGTTTTATAAGCGGACGAAGAGCAGTCAAACTGATTTATAATCGGACAAAGAGCAGTCAAACTGATTTATAATCGGATGAAGAGCAGTCAAACTGATTCATAATCGGACGAAGAGCAGTCAAACGGTTTTATAATCGGACGAAGAGCAGTCAAAATGTTCTATAGGAGGATGAAGAGCAGTCAAACTGATTTATAATCGGACGAAGAGCAGTCAAACTGTTCTATAGGAGGATGAAGTGCAGTCAAACGGGTTTATAAGAGGATGAAGAGCAGTCAAACTGCTTTATAAGAGGATGAAGAGCAGTCAAACTGATTTATAATCGGACGAAGAGCAGTCAAACTGTTCTATAGGAGGATGAAGCGCAGTCAAACTGGTTTATAGGAGGATGAAGAGCAGTCAAACTGCTTTATAAGAGGATGAAGAGCAGTCAAACTGATTTGTAAGAGGATGAAGAGCAGTCAAAATACTTTATAAAAGGATGAAGAGCAGTCAAACTTTTTTATAAGCGGACGAAGAGCAGTCAAACTGATTTATAATCGGACGAAGAGCAGTCACACTGATTTATAATCGGACGAAGAGCAGTCAAACGGTTTTATAACAGGATGAAGAGCAGTCAAATTGATTTATAACAGGATGAAGAGCAGTCAAATTGATTTATAAGAGGATGAAGAGCAGTCAAACTGCTTTATAAAAGGATGAAGAGCAGTCAAACTGTTTTATACGAGGATGTAGAGCAATCAGACTGTTTTACAAGAGGATGAAGAGCAGTCAAACTGTTTTACAAGAGGATGAAGAGCAGTCAAACTGATTTATAATCGGATGAAGAGCAGTCAAACTGATTTATAAGAGGATGAACAGCAGTCAAACTGTTTTATAAGAGGACGAAGAGCAAGCTGCTTTATAAAAGGATGAAGAGCAGTCAAACTGTTTTATAAGAGGACGAACAGCAGTCAAACTGATTTATAATCGGACGAAGAGCAGTCAAACTGTTCTATAGGAGGATGAAGTGCAGTCAAAATGTTCTATAGGAGGATGAAGAGCAGTCAAACTGCTTTATAAGAGGATGAAGAGCAGTCAAACTGATTTATAAGGGGATGAAGAGCAGTCAAACTGCTTTATATAAGGATGAAGAGCAGTCAAACTGTTTTATACGAGGATGTAGAGCAGTCAGACTGTTTTACAAGAGGATGAAGAGCAGTCAACCTGTTTTACAAGAGGATGAAGAGCAGTCAAACTGATTTATAATTGGATGAAGAGCAGTCAAACTGATTTGTAAGAGGATGAAGAGCAGTCAAACTACTTTATAAAAGGATGAAGAGCAGTCAGACTGATTTATAATCGGACGAAGAGCAGTCAAACGGTTTTATAAGAGGATGAAGAGCAGTCAAATTGATTTATAAGAGGATGAAGAGCAGTCAAACTGCTTTATAAAACGATGAAGAGCAGCCAAACTGTTTTATACGAGGATGTAGAGCAGTCAGACTGTTTTACAAGAGGATGAAGAGCAGTCAAACTGCTTTATAAAAGGATGAAGAGCAGTCAAACTGATTTATAATCGGACGAAGAGCAGTCAAACGGTTTTATAATCGGACGAAGAGCAGTCAAAATGTTCGATAGGAGGATGAAGAGCAGTCAAACTGCTTTATAAGAGGATGAAGAGCAGTCAAACTGATTGATAAGAGGATGAAGAGCAGTCAAACTGCTTTATAAAAGGATGAAGAGCAGTCAAACTGTTTTATAAGCGGACGATGAGCAGTCAAACTGATTTATAATCGGACAAAGAGCAGTCAAACTGATTTATAATCGGATGAAGAGCAGTCAAACTGATTCATAATCGGACGAAGAGCAGTCAAACGGTTTTATAATCGGACGAAGAGCAGTCAAAATGTTCTATAGGAGGATGAAGAGCAGTCAAACTGATTTATAATCGGACGAAGAGCAGTCAAACTGTTCTATAGGAGGATGAAGTGCAGTCAAACGGGTTTATAAGAGGATGAAGAGCAGTCAAACTGCTTTATAAGAGGATGAAGAGCAGTCAAACTGATTTATAATCGGACGAAGAGCAGTCAAACTGTTCTATAGGAGGATGAAGCGCAGTCAAACTGGTTTATAGGAGGATGAAGAGCAGTCAAACTGCTTTATAAGAGGATGAAGAGCAGTCAAACTGATTTGTAAGAGGATGAAGAGCAGTCAAAATACTTTATAAAAGGATGAAGAGCAGTCAAACTTTTTTATAAGCGGACGAAGAGCAGTCAAACTGATTTATAATCGGACGAAGAGCAGTCACACTGATTTATAATCGGACGAAGAGCAGTCAAACGGTTTTATAACAGGATGAAGAGCAGTCAAATTGATTTATAAGAGGATGAAGAGCAGTCAAACTGCTTTATAAAAGGATGAAGAGCAGTCAAACTGTTTTATACGAGGATGTAGAGCAGTCAGACTGTTTTACAAGAGGATGAAGAGCAGTCAACCTGTTTTACAAGAGGATGAAGAGCAGTCAATCTGTTCTATAGGAGGATGAAGAGCAGTCAAACTGCTTTATAAAAGGATGAAGAGCAGTCAAACTGTTTTATAAAAGGATGAAGAGCAGTCAAACTGTTTTATAAGAGGACGAAGAGCAGTCAAACTGATTTATAATCGGACGAAGAGCAGTCAAACTGTTCTATAGGAGGATGAAGCGCAGTCAAACTGGTCTATAGGAGGATGAAGAGCAGTCAAACTGCTTTATAAAAGGATGAAGAGCAGGCAAACTGTTTTATAAGCGGACGAAGACCAGTCAAACTGATTTATAATCGGACGAAGAACAGTCAAACTGATTTATAATCGGACGAAGAGCAGTCAAACGGTTTTCTAACAGGATGAAGAGCAGTCAAATTGATTTATAAGAGGATGAAGAGCAGTCAAACTGCTTTATAAAAGGATGAAGAGCAGTCAAACTGTTTTATACGAGGATGTAGAGCAATCAGACTGTTTTACAAGAGGATGAAGAGCAGTCAAACTGTTTTACAAGAGGATGTAGAGCAGTCAAACTGATTTATAATCGGATGAAGAGCAGTCAAACTGATTTATAAGAGGATGAACAGCAGTCAAACTGTTTTATAAGAGGACGAAGAGCAAGCTGCTTTATAAAAGGATGAAGAGCAGTCAAACTGTTTTATAAGAGGACGAACAGCAGTCAAACTGATTTATAATCGGACGAAGAGCAGTCAAACTGTTCTATAGGAGGATGAAGTGCAGTCAAAATGTTCTATAGGAGGATAAAGAGCAGTCAAACTGCTTTATAAGAGGATGAAGAGCAGTCAAACTGATTTATAAGGGGATGAAGAGCAGTCAAACTGCTTTATATAAGGATGAAGAGCAGTCAAACTGTTTTATACGAGGATGTAGAGCAGTCAACCTGTTTTACAAGAGGATGAAGAGCAGTCAAACTGATTTATAATTGGATGAAGAGCAGTCAAACTGATTTATAAGAGGATGAAGAGCAGTCAAACTACTTTATAAAAGGATGAAGAGCAGTCAGACTGATTTATAATCGGACGAAGAGCAGTCAAACGGTTTTATAAGAGGATGAAGAGCAGTCAAATTGATTTATAAGAGGATGAAGAGCAGTCAAACTGCTTTATAAAAGGATGAAGAGCAGCCAAACTGTTTTATACGAGGATGTAGAGCAGTCAGACTGTTTTACAAGAGGATGAAGAGCAGTCAAACTGCTTTATAAAAGGATGAAGAGCAGTCAAACTGATTTATAATCGGACGAAGAGCAGTCAAACGGTTTTATAATCGGACGAAGAGCAGTCAAAATGTTCGATAGGAGGATGAAGAGCAGTCAAACTGCTTTATAAGAGGATGAAGAGCAGTCAAACTGATTGATAAGAGGATGAAGAGCAGTCAAACTGCTTTATAAAAGGATGAAGAGCAGTCAAACTGTTTTATAAGCGGACGAAGAGCAGTCAAACTGATTTATAATCGGACAAAGAGCAGTCAAACTGATTTATAATCGGATGAAGAGCAGTCAAACTGATTCATAATCGGACGAAGAGCAGTCAAACGGTTTTATAATCGGACGAAGAGCAGTCAAAATGTTCTATAGGAGGATGAAGAGCAGTCAAACTGATTTATAATTGGACGAAGAGCAGTCAAACTGTTCTATAGGAGGATGAAGTGCAGTCAAACGGGTTTATAAGAGGATGAAGAGCAGTCAAACTGCTTTATAAGAGGATGAAGAGCAGTCAAACTGATTTATAATCGGACGAAGAGCAGTCAAACTGTTCTATAGGAGGATGAAGCGCAGTCAAACTGGTTTATAGGAGGATGAAGAGCAGTCAAACTGCTTTATAAGAGGATGAAGAGCAGTCAAACTGATTTGTAAGAGGATGAAGAGCAGTCAAACTACTTTATAAAAGGATGAAGAGCAGTCAAACTTTTTTATAAGCGGACGAAGAGCAGTCAAACTGATTTATAATCGGACGAAGAGCAGTCACACTGATTTATAATCGGACGAAGAGCAGTCAAACGGTTTTATAACAGGATGAAGAGCAGTCAAATTGATTTATAAGAGGATGAAGAGCAGTCAAACTGCTTTATAAAAGGATGAAGAGCAGTCAAACTGTTTTATACGAGGATGTAGAGCAGTCAGACTGTTTTACAAGAGGATGAAGAGCAGTCAACCTGTTTTACAAGAGGATGAAGAGCAGTCAATCTGTTCTATAGGAGGATGAAGAGCAGTCAAACTGCTTTATAAAAGGATGAAGAGCAGTCAAACTGTTTTATAAGAGGACGAAGAGCAGTCAAACTGCTTTATAAAAGGATGAAGAGCAGTCAAACTGTTTTATAAGAGGACGAAGAGCAGTCAAACTGATTTATAATCGGACGAAGAGCAGTCAAACTGTTCTATAGGAGGATGAAGCGCAGTCAAACTGTTCTATAGAAGGATGAAGAGCAGTCAAACTGCTTTATAAGAGGATGAAGAGCAGTCAAACTGCTTTATAAGAGGATGAAGAGCAGTCAAACTGCTTTATAAAAGGATGAAGAGCAGTCAAACTGTTTTATAAGCGGACGAAGACCAGTCAAACTGATTTATAATCGGACGAAGAGCAGTCAAACTGATTTATAATCGGACGAAGAGCAGTCAAACTGCTTTATAAAAGGATGAAGAGCAGTCAAACTGTTTTATACGAGGATGTAGAGCAGTCAGACTGTTTTACAAGAGGATGAAGAGCAGTCAATATGATTTATAATTGGATGAAGAGCAGTCAAACTGATTTATAAGAGGATGAAGAGCAGTCAAACTGCTTTATAAAAGGATGAAGAGCAGTCAAACTGGTTTTATAAGAGGATGAAGAGCAGTCAAACTGATTTATAATCGGACGAAGAGCAGTCAAACTGTTCTATAGGAGGATGACGCGCAGTCAAACTGTTCTATAGGAGGATGAAGAGCAGTCAAACTGCTTTATAAGAGGATGAAGAGCAGTCAACTGATTTATAAGAGGATGAAGAGCAGTCAAACTGCTTTATAAAAGGATGAAGAACAGTCAAACTATTTTATAAGCGGACGAAGAGCAGTCAAACTGATTTATAATCGGACGAAGAGCAGTCAAAATGTTCTATAGGAGGATGAAGAGCAGTCAAACTGCTTTATAAGAGGATGAAGAGCAGTCAAACTGATTGATAAGAGGATGAAGAGCAGTCAAACTGCTTTATAAAAGGATGAAGAGCAGTCAAACTGTTTTATAAGCGGACGAAGACCAGTCAAACTGATTTATAATCGGACGAAGAGCAGTCAAACTGATTTATAATCGGACGAAGAGCAGTCAAACGGTTTTATAACAGGTTGAAGAGCAGTCAAATTGATTTATAAGAGGATGAAGAGCAGTCAAACTGCTTTATAAAAGGATGAAGAGCAGTCAAACTGTTTTATACTAGGATGTAGAGCAGTCAGACTGTTTTATAAGAGGATGAAGAGCAGTCAAACTGATTTATAAGAGGATGAAGAGCAGTCAAACTGATTTATAATCGGATGAAGAGCAGTCAAACTGATCTATAAGAGGATGAAAAGCAGTAAAACTGCTTTATAAAAGGATGAAGAGCAGTCAAACTGCTTTATAAAAGGATGAAGAGCAGTCAAACTGCTTTATAAAAGGATGAAGAGCAGCCAAACTGATTTATAAGAGGATGAAGAGCAGTCAAACTGCTTTTTAAGAGGATGAAGAGCAGTCAAACTGATTTATAAGCGGACGAAGAGCAGTCAAACTGATTTATAATCGGACAAAGAGCAGTCAAACTGATTTATAATCGGATGAAGAGCAGTCAAACTGATTTATAATCGGACGAAGAGCAGTCAAACGGTTTTATAATCGGACGAAGAGCAGTCAAAATGTTCGATAGGAGGATGAAGAGCAGTCAAACTGCTTTATAAGAGGATGAAGAGCAGTCAAACTGATTGATAAGAGGATGAAGAGCAGTCAAACTGCTTTATAAAAGGATGAAGAGCAGTCAAACTGTTTTATAAGCGGACGAAGAGCAGTCAAACTGATTTATAATCGGACAAAGAGCAGTCAAACTGATTTATAATCGGATGAAGAGCAGTCAAACTGATTCATAATCGGACGAAGAGCAGTCAAACGGTTTTATAATCGGACGAAGAGCAGTCAAAATGTTCTATAGGAGGATGAAGAGCAGTCAAACTGATTTATAATCGGACGAAGAGCAGTCAAACTGTTCTATAGGAGGATGAAGTGCAGTCAAACGGGTTTATAAGAGGATGAAGAGCAGTCAAACTGCTTTATAAGAGGATGAAGAGCAGTCAAACTGATTTATAATCGGACGAAGAGCAGTCAAACTGTTCTATAGGAGGATGAAGCGCAGTCAAACTGGTTTATAGGAGGATGAAGAGCAGTCAAACTGCTTTATAAGAGGATGAAGAGCAGTCAAACTGATTTGTAAGAGGATGAAGAGCAGTCAAACTACTTTATAAAAGGATGAAGAGCAGTCAAACTTTTTTATAAGCGGACGAAGAGCAGTCAAACTGATTTATAATCGGACGAAGAGCAGTCACACTGATTTATAATCGGACGAAGAGCAGTCAAACGGTTTTATAACAGGATGAAGAGCAGTCAAATTGATTTATAAGAGGATGAAGAGCAGTCAAACTGCTTTATAAAAGGATGAAGAGCAGTCAAACTGTTTTATACGAGGATGTAGAGCAGTCAGACTGTTTTACAAGAGGATGAAGAGCAGTCAACCTGTTTTACAAGAGGATGAAGAGCAGTCAATCTGTTCTATAGGAGGATGAAGAGCAGTCAAACTGCTTTATAAAAGGATGAAGAGCAGTCAAACTGTTTTATAAGAGGACGAAGAGCAGTCAAACTGCTTTATAAAAGGATGAAGAGCAGTCAAACTGTTTTATAAGAGGACGAAGAGCAGTCAAACTGATTTATAATCGGACGAAGAGCAGTCAAACTGTTCTATAGGAGGATGAAGCGCAGTCAAACTGTTCTATAGAAGGATGAAGAGCAGTCAAACTGCTTTATAAGAGGATGAAGAGCAGTCAAACTGCTTTATAAGAGGATGAAGAGCAGTCAAACTGCTTTATAAAAGGATGAAGAGCAGTCAAACTGTTTTATAAGCGGACGAAGACCAGTCAAACTGATTTATAATCGGACGAAGAGCAGTCAAACTGATTTATAATCGGACGAAGAGCAGTCAAACTGCTTTATAAAAGGATGAAGAGCAGTCAAACTGTTTTATACGAGGATGTAGAGCAGTCAGACTGTTTTACAAGAGGATGAAGAGCAGTCAATATGATTTATAATTGGATGAAGAGCAGTCAAACTGATTTATAAGAGGATGAAGAGCAGTCAAACTGCTTTATAAAAGGATGAAGAGCAGTCAAACTGGTTTTATAAGAGGATGAAGAGCAGTCAAACTGATTTATAATCGGACGAAGAGCAGTCAAACTGTTCTATAGGAGGATGACGCGCAGTCAAACTGTTCTATAGGAGGATGAAGAGCAGTCAAACTGCTTTATAAGAGGATGAAGAGCAGTCAAACTGATTTATAAGAGGATGAAGAGCAGTCAAACTGCTTTATAAAAGGATGAAGAACAGTCAAACTATTTTATAAGCGGACGAAGAGCAGTCAAACTGATTTATAATCGGACGAAGAGCAGTCAAAATGTTCTATAGGAGGATGAAGAGCAGTCAAACTGCTTTATAAGAGGATGAACAGCAGTCAAACTGATTGATAAGAGGATGAAGAGCAGTCAAACTGCTTTATAAAAGGATGAAGAGCAGTCAAACTGTTTTATAAGCGGACGAAGACCAGTCAAACTGATTTATAATCGGACGAAGAGCAGTCAAACTGATTTATAATCGGACGAAGAGCAGTCAAACGGTTTTATAACAGGTTGAAGAGCAGTCAAATTGATTTATAAGAGGATGAAGAGCAGTCAAACTGCTTTATAAAAGGATGAAGAGCAGTCAAACTGTTTTATACTAGGATGTAGAGCAGTCAGACTGTTTTATAAGAGGATGAAGAGCAGTCAAACTGATTTATAAGAGGATGAAGAGCAGTCAAACTGATTTATAATCGGATGAAGAGCAGTCAAACTGATCTATAAGAGGATGAAAAGCAGTAAAACTGCTTTATAAAAGGATGAAGAGCAGTCAAACTGCTTTATAAAAGGATGAAGAGCAGTCAAACTGCTTTATAAAAGGATGAAGAGCAGCCAAACTGATTTATAAGAGGATGAAGAGCAGTCAAACTGCTTTTTAAGAGGATGAAGAGCAGTCAAACTGATTTATAAGCGGACGAAGAGCAGTCAAACTGATTTATAATCGGACGAAAAGCAGTCAAACTGATTTATAAACGGACGAAGAGCAGTCAACCTGTTTTACAAGAGGATGAAGAGCAGTCAAACTGTTTTATGAGGACGAAGAGCAGTCAAACTGATTTATAATCGGATGAAGAGCAGTCAAACTGTTTTATAAGAGGACGAAGAGCAGTCAAACTGATTTATAATCGGATGAAGAGCAGTCAAACTGATTTATAAGAGGATGAAGAGCAGTCAAACTGCTTTATAAAAGGATGAAGAGCAGTCAAACTGTTTTATAAGAGGACGAAGAGCAGTCAAACTGATTTATAATCGGACGAAGAGCAGTCAAACTGTTCTATAGGAGGATGAAGCGCAGTCAAACTGCTTTATAAAAGGATGAAGAGCAGTCAAACTGTTTTATAAGCGGACGAAGACCAGTCAAACTGATTTATAATCGGACGAAGAACAGTCAAACTGATTTATAATCGGACGAAGAGCAGTCAAACGGTTTTCTAACAGGATGAAGAGCAGTCAAATTGATTTATAAGAGGATGAAGAGCAGTCAAACTGCTTTATAAAAGGATGAAGAGCAGTCAAACTGTTTTATACGAGGATGTAGAGCAATCAGACTGTTTTACAAGAGGATGAAGAGCAGTCAAACTGTTTTACAAGAGGATGAAGAGCAGTCAAACTGATTTATAATCGGATGAAGAGCAGTCAAACTGATTTATAAGAGGATGAACAGCAGTCAAACTGTTTTATAAGAGGACGAAGAGCAAGCTGCTTTATAAAAGGATGAAGAGCAGTCAAACTGTTTTATAAGAGGACGAACAGCAGTCAAACTGATTTATAATCGGACGATGAGCAGTCAAACTGTTCTATAGGAGGATGAAGTGCAGTCAAAATGTTCTATAGGAGGATGAAGAGCAGTCAAACTGCTTTATAAGAGGATGAAGAGCAGTCAAACTGATTTATAAGGGGATGAAGAGCAGTCAAACTGCTTTATATAAGGATGAAGAGCAGTCAAACTGTTTTATACGAGGATGTAGAGCAGTCAGACTGTTTTACAAGAGGATGAAGAGCAGTCAACCTGTTTTACAAGAGGATGAAGAGCAGTCAAACTGATTTATAATTGGATGAAGAGCAGTCAAACTGATTTATAAGAGGATGAAGAGCAGTCAAACTACTTTATAAAAGGATGAAGAGCAGTCAGACTGATTTATAATCGGACGAAGAGCAGTCAAACGGTTTTATAAGAGGATGAAGAGCAGTCAAATTGATTTATAAGAGGATGAAGAGCAGTCAAACTGCTTTATAAAAGGATGAAGAGCAGCCAAACTGTTTTATACGAGGATGTAGAGCAGTCAGACTGTTTTACAAGAGGATGAAGAGCAGTCAAACTGCTTTATAAAAGGATGAAGAGCAGTCAAACTGATTTATAATCGGACGAAGAGCAGTCAAACGGTTTTATAATCGGACGAAGAGCAGTCAAAATGTTCGATAGGAGGATGAAGAGCAGTCAAACTGCTTTATAAGAGGATGAAGAGCAGTCAAACTGATTGATAAGAGGATGAAGAGCAGTCAAACTGCTTTATAAAAGGATGAAGAGCAGTCAAACTGTTTTATAAGCGGACGAAGAGCAGTCAAACTGATTTATAATCGGACAAAGAGCAGTCAAACTGATTTATAATCGGATGAAGAGCAGTCAAACTGATTCATAATCGGACGAAGAGCAGTCAAACGGTTTTATAATCGGACGAAGAGCAGTCAAAATGTTCTATAGGAGGATGAAGAGCAGTCAAACTGATTTATAATCGGACGAAGAGCAGTCAAACTGTTCTATAGGAGGATGAAGTGCAGTCAAACGGGTTTATAAGAGGATGAAGAGCAGTCAAACTGCTTTATAAGAGGATGAAGAGCAGTCAAACTGATTTATAATCGGACGAAGAGCAGTCAAACTGTTCTATAGGAGGATGAAGCGCAGTCAAACTGGTTTATAGGAGGATGAAGAGCAGTCAAACTGCTTTATAAGAGGATGAAGAGCAGTCAAACTGATTTGTAAGAGGATGAAGAGCAGTCAAAATACTTTATAAAAGGATGAAGAGCAGTCAAACTTTTTTATAAGCGGACGAAGAGCAGTCAAACTGATTTATAATCGGACGAAGAGCAGTCACACTGATTTATAATCGGACGAAGAGCAGTCAAACGGTTTTATAACAGGATGAAGAGCAGTCAAATTGATTTATAAGAGGATGAAGAGCAGTCAAACTGCTTTATAAAAGGATGAAGAGCAGTCAAACTGTTTTATACGAGGATGTAGAGCAGTCAGACTGTTTTACAAGAGGATGAAGAGCAGTCAACCTGTTTTACAAGAGGATGAAGAGCAGTCAATCTGTTCTATAGGAGGATGAAGAGCAGTCAAACTGCTTTATAAAAGGATGAAGAGCAGTCAAACTGTTTTATAAGAGGACGAAGAGCAGTCAAACTGCTTTATAAAAGGATGAAGAGCAGTCAAACTGTTTTATAAGAGGACGAAGAGCAGTCAAACTGATTTATAATCGGACGAAGAGCAGTCAAACTGTTCTATAGGAGGATGAAGCGCAGTCAAACTGTTCTATAGAAGGATGAAGAGCAGTCAAACTGCTTTATAAGAGGATGAAGAGCAGTCAAACTGCTTTATAAGAGGATGAAGAGCAGTCAAACTGCTTTATAAAAGGATGAAGAGCAGTCAAACTGTTTTATAAGCGGACGAAGACCAGTCAAACTGATTTATAATCGGACGAAGAGCAGTCAAACTGATTTATAATCGGACGAAGAGCAGTCAAACTGCTTTATAAAAGGATGAAGAGCAGTCAAACTGTTTTATACGAGGATGTAG
Source organism: Lampris incognitus (assembly GCF_029633865.1). Lineage (NCBI taxonomy): Eukaryota > Metazoa > Chordata > Actinopteri > Lampriformes > Lampridae > Lampris > Lampris incognitus. Next base: position 47,946,871 of record NC_079222.1, read on the forward strand.
AGCAGTCAGACTGTTTTACAAGAGGATGAAGAGCAGTCAATATGATTTATAATTGGATGAAGAGCAGTCAAACTGATTTATAAGAGGATGAAGAGCAGTCAAACTGCTTTATAAAAGGATGAAGAGCAGTCAAACTGGTTTTATAAGAGGATGAAGAGCAGTCAAACTGATTTATAATCGGACGAAGAGCAGTCAAACTGTTCTATAGGAGGATGACGCGCAGTCAAACTGTTCTATAGGAGGATGAAGAGCAGTCAAACTGCTTTATAAGAGGATGAAGAGCAGTCAAACTGATTTATAAGAGGATGAAGAGCAGTCAAACTGCTTTATAAAAGGATGAAGAACAGTCAAACTATTTTATAAGCGGACGAAGAGCAGTCAAACTGATTTATAATCGGACGAAGAGCAGTCAAAATGTTTTATAGGAGGATGAAGAGCAGTCAAACTGCTTTATAAGAGGATGAAGAGCAGTCAAACTGATTGATAAGAGGATGAAGAGCAGTCAAACTGCTTTATAAAGGATGAAGAGCAGTCAAACTGTTTTATAACCGGACGAAGAGCCGTCAAACTGATTTATAATCGGACAAAGAGCAGTCAAACTGATTTATAATCGGATGAAGAGCAGTCAAACTGATTTATAATCGGACGAAGAGCAGTCAAACGGTTTTATAATCGGACGAAGAGCAGTCAAAATGTTCTATAGGAGGATGAAGAGCGGTCAAACTGATTTATAATCGGACGAAGAGCAGTCAAACTGTTCTATAGGAGGATGAAGTGCAGTCAAACTGGTTTATAAGAGGATGAAGAGCAGTCAAACTGCTTTATAAGAGGATGAAGAGCAGTCAAACTGATTTATAATCGGACGAAGAGCAGTCAAACTGTTCTATAGGAGGATGAAGCGCAGTCAAACTGTTCTATAGGAGGATGAAGAGCAGTCAAACTGCTTTATAAGAGGATGAAGAGCAGTCAAACTGCTTTATAAAAGGATGAAGAGCAGTCAAACTTTTTTATAAGCGGACGAAGAGCAGTCAAACTGATTTATAAGAGGATGAAGAGTAGTCAAACTGATTGGTAAGAGGATGAAGAGCAGTCAAACTGCTTTATAAAAGGATGAAGCGCAGTCAAACTGGTCTATAGGAGGATGAAGAACAGTCAAACTGCTTTATGAAAGGATGAAGAGCAGTCAAACTGATTTATGAGGATGAAGAGCAGTCAAACTGCTTTATAAAAGGACGAAGAGCAGTCAAACTTTTTTAAAAGCGGGCGAAGAGCAGTCAAACTGATTTATAATCGGACGAAGAGCAGTCAAACTGATTTATAATCGGACGAAGAGCAGTCAAACGGTTTTATAACAGGATGAAGAGCAGTCAAATTGATTTATAAGAGGATGAAGAGCAGTCAAACTGCTTTATAAAAGGATGAAGAGCAGTCAAACTGTTTTATACGAGGATGTAGAGCAGTCAGACTGTTTTACAAGAGGATGAAGAGCAGTCAACCTGTTTTACAAGAGGATGAAGAGCAGTCAATCTGTTCTATAGGAGGATGAAGAGCAGTCAAACTGCTTTATAAAAGGATGAAGAGCAGTCAAACTGTTTTATAAGAGGACGAAGAGCAGTCAACCTGCTTTATAAAAGGATGAAGAGCAGTCAAACTGTTTTATAAGAGGACGAAGAGCAGTCAAACTGATTTATAATCGGACGAAGAGCAGTCAAACTGTTCTATAGGAGGATGAAGCGCAGTCAAACTGTTCTATAGGAGGATGAAGAGCAGTCAAACTGCTTTATAAGAGGATGAAGAGCAGTCAAACTGATTTATAAGAGGATGAAGAGCAGTCAAACTGCTTTATAAAAGGATTAAGAGCAGTCAAACTGTTTTATAAGCGGACGAAGACCAGTCAAACTGATTTATAATCGGACGAAGAGCAGTCAAACTGATTTATAATCGGACGAAGAGCAGTCAAACGGTTTTATAATCGGACGAAGAGCAGTCAAAATGTTCTATAGGAGGATGAAGAGCAGTCAAACTGATTTATAATCGGACGAAGAGCAGTCAAACTGTTCTATAGGAGGATGAAGTGCAGTCAAACTGGTTTATAGGAGGATGAAGAGCAGTCAAACTGCGTTATAAGAGGATGAAGAGCAGTCAAACTGATTTATAAGCGGACGAAGAGCAGTCAAACTGATTTATAATCGGACGAAAAGCAGTCAAACTGATTTATAAACGGATGAAGAGCAGTCAAACGGTTTTTATAAAAGGATGAAGAGCAGTCAAACTGTTTTATACGAGGATGTAGAGCAGTCAGACTGTTTTACAAGAGGATGAAGAGCAGTCAACCTGTTTTACAAGAGGATGAAGAGCAGTCAAACTGTTTTATAAGAGGATGAAGAGCAGTCAGTCTGCGTTATAAAAGGATGAACAGCACTCAAACTGTTTTATAAGAGGACGAAGAGCAGTCAAACTGATTTATAATCGGACGAAGAGCAGTCAAACTGTTCTATAGGAGGATGAAGCGCAGTCAAACTGGTCTATAGGAGGATGAAGAGCAGTCAAACTGCTTTATAAAAGGATGAAGAGCAGTCAAACTGATTTATAAGAGGATGAAGAGCAGTCAAACTGCTTTATAAAAGGACGAAGAGCAGTCAAACTTTTTTAAAAGCGGACGAAGAGCAGTCAAACTGATTTATAATCGGACGAAGAGCAGTCAAACTGATTTATAATCGGACGAAGAGCAGTCAAACGGTTTTATAACAGGATCAAGAGCAGTCAAATTGATTTATAAGAGGATGAAGAGCAGTCAAACTGCTTTATAAAAGGATGAATAGCAGTCAAACTGTTTTATACGAGGATGTAGAGCAGTCAGACTGTTTTACAAGAGGATGAAGAGCAGTCAACCTGTTTTACAAGAGGATGAAGAGCAGTCAATCTGATTTATAATCGGATGAAGAGCAGTCAAACTGATTTATAAGAGGATGAAGAGCAGTCAAACTGCGTTATAAAAAGATGAAGAGCAGTCAAACTGTTTTATAAGAGGATGAAGAGCAGTCAAACTGATTTATAATCGGATGAAGAGCAGTCAGACTGTTTTACAAGAGGATGAAGAGCAGTCAAACTGCTTTATAAAAGGATGAAGAGCAGTCAAACTGTTTTATAAGAGGACGAAGAGCAGTCAAACTGATTTATAATCGGACGAAGAGCAGTCAGACTGTTTCATAGGAGGATGAAGCGCAGTCAAACTGGTTTATAGGAGGATGAAGAGCAGTCAAACTGCTTTATAAGAGGATGAAGAGCAGTCAAACTGATTTATAAGAGGATGAAGAGCAGTCAAACTGCTTTATAAAAGGATGAAGAGCAGTCAAACTGTTTTATGAGCGGACGAAGAGCAGTCAAACTGATTTATAATCGGACGAAGAGCAGTCAAACTGATTTATAATCGGACGAAGAGCAGTCAAACTGATTTATAATCGGATGAAGAGCAGTCAGACTGTTTTATAAGAGGACGAAGAGCAGTCAAACTGCTTTATAAAAGGATGAAGAGCAGTCAAACTGTTTTATAAGAGGACGAAGAGCAGTCAAACTGATTTATAATCGGACGAAGAGCAGTCAAACTGTTCTATAGGAGGATGAAGCGCAGTCAAACTGTTCTATAGAAGGATGAAGAGCAGTCAAACTGCTTTATAAGAGGATGAAGAGCAGTCAAACTGCTTTATAAGAGGATGAAGAGCAGTCAAACTGCTTTATAAAAGGATGAAGAGCAGTCAAACTGTTTTATAAGCGGACGAAGACCAGTCAAACTGATTTATAATCGGACGAAGAGCAGTCAAACTGATTTATAATCGGACGAAGAGCAGTCAAACTGCTTTATAAAAGGATGAAGAGCAGTCAAACTGTTTTATACGAGGATGTAGAGCAGTCAGACTGTTTTACAAGAGGATGAAGAGCAGTCAATATGATTTATAATTGGATGAAGAGCAGTCAAACTGATTTATAAGAGGATAAAGAGCAGTCAAACTGCTTTATAAAAGGATGAAGAGCAGTCAAACTGGTTTTATAAGAGGATGAAGAGCAGTCAAACTGATTTATAATCGGACGAAGAGCAGTCAAACTGTTCTATAGGAGGATGACGCGCAGTCAAACTGTTCTATAGGAGGATGAAGAGCAGTCAAACTGCTTTATAAGAGGATGAAGAGCAGTCAAACTGATTTATAAGAGGATGAAGAGCAGTCAAACTGCTTTATAAAAGGATGAAGAACAGTCAAACTATTTTATAAGCGGACGAAGAGCAGTCAAACTGATTTATAATCGGACGAAGAGCAGTCAAAATGTTTTATAGGAGGATGAAGAGCAGTCAAACTGCTTTATAAGAGGATGAAGAGCAGTCAAACTGATTGATAAGAGGATGAAGAGCAGTCAAACTGCTTTATAAAGGATGAAGAGCAGTCAAACTGTTTTATAACCGGACGAAGAGCCGTCAAACTGATTTATAATCGGACAAAGAGCAGTCAAACTGATTTATAATCGGATGAAGAGCAGTCAAACTGATTTATAATCGGACGAAGAGCAGTCAAACGGTTTTATAATCGGACGAAGAGCAGTCAAAATGTTCTATAGGAGGATGAAGAGCAGTCAAACTGATTTATAATCGGACGAAGAGCAGTCAAACTGTTCTATAGGAGGATGAAGTGCAGTCAAACTGGTTTATAAGAGGATGAAGAGCAGTCAAACTGCTTTATAAGAGGATGAAGAGCAGTCAAACTGATTTATAATCGGACGAAGAGCAGTCAAACTGTTCTATAGGAGGATGAAGCGCAGTCAAACTGGTTTATAGGAGGATGAAGAGCAGTCAAACTGCTTTATAAGAGGATGAAGAGTAGTCAAACTGATTGGTAAGAGGATGAAGAGCAGTCAAACTGCTTTATAAAAGGATGAAGAGCAGTCAAACTTTTTTATAAGCGGACGAAGAGCAGTCAAACTGATTTATAAGAGGATGAAGAGTAGTCAAACTGATTGGTAAGAGGATGAAGAGCAGTCAAACTGCTTTATAAAAGGATGAAGCGCAGTCAAACTGGTCTATAGGAGGATGAAGAACAGTCAAACTGCTTTATGAAAGGATGAAGAGCAGTCAAACTGATTTATGAGGATGAAGAGCAGTCAAACTGCTTTATAAAAGGACGAAGAGCAGTCAAACTTTTTTAAAAGCGGGCGAAGAGCAGTCAAACTGATTTATAATCGGACGAAGAGCAGTCAAACTGATTTATAATCGGACGAAGAGCAGTCAAACGGTTTTATAACAGGATGAAGAGCAGTCAAATTGATTTATAAGAGGATGAAGAGCAGTCAAACTGCTTTATAAAAGGATGAAGAGCAGTCAAACTGTTTTATACGAGGATGTAGAGCAGTCAGACTGTTTTACAAGAGGATGAAGAGCAGTCAACCTGTTTTACAAGAGGATGAAGAGCAGTCAATCTGTTCTATAGGAGGATGAAGAGCAGTCAAACTGCTTTATAAAAGGATGAAGAGCAGTCAAACTGTTTTATAAGAGGACGAAGAGCAGTCAACCTGCTTTATAAAAGGATGAAGAGCAGTCAAACTGTTTTATAAGAGGACGAAGAGCAGTCAAACTGATTTATAATCGGACGAAGAGCAGTCAAACTGTTCTATAGGAGGATGAAGCGCAGTCAAACTGTTCTATAGGAGGATGAAGAGCAGTCAAACTGCTTTATAAGAGGATGAAGAGCAGTCAAACTGATTTATAAGAGGATGAAGAGCAGTCAAACTGCTTTATAAAAGGATTAAGAGCAGTCAAACTGTTTTATAAGCGGACGAAGACCAGTCAAACTGATTTATAATCGGACGAAGAGCAGTCAAACTGATTTATAATCGGACGAAGAGCAGTCAAACGGTTTTATAATCGGACGAAGAGCAGTCAAAATGTTCTATAGGAGGATGAAGAGCAGTCAAACTGATTTATAATCGGACGAAGAGCAGTCAAACTGTTCTATAGGAGGATGAAGTGCAGTCAAACTGGTTTATAGGAGGATGAAGAGCAGTCAAACTGCGTTATAAGAGGATGAAGAGCAGTCAAACTGATTTATAAGCGGACGAAGAGCAGTCAAACTGATTTATAATCGGACGAAAAGCAGTCAAACTGATTTATAAACGGATGAAGAGCAGTCAAACGGTTTTTATAAAAGGATGAAGAGCAGTCAAACTGTTTTATACGAGGATGTAGAGCAGTCAGACTGTTTTACAAGAGGATGAAGAGCAGTCAACCTGTTTTACAAGAGGATGAAGAGCAGTCAAACTGTTTTATAAGAGGATGAAGAGCAGTCAATCTGCGTTATAAAAGGATGAACAGCACTCAAACTGTTTTATAAGAGGACGAAGAGCAGTCAAACTGATTTATAATCGGACGAAGAGCAGTCAAACTGTTCTATAGGAGGATGAAGCGCAGTCAAACTGGTCTATAGGAGGATGAAGAGCAGTCAAACTGCTTTATAAAAGGATGAAGAGCAGTCAAACTGATTTATAAGAGGATGAAGAGCAGTCAAACTGCTTTATAAAAGGACGAAGAGCAGTCAAACTTTTTTAAAAGCGGACGAAGAGCAGTCAAACTGATTTATAATCGGACGAAGAGCAGTCAAACTGATTTATAATCGGACGAAGAGCAGTCAAACGGTTTTATAACAGGATCAAGAGCAGTCAAATTGATTTATAAGAGGATGAAGAGCAGTCAAACTGCTTTATAAAAGGATGAATAGCAGTCAAACTGTTTTATACGAGGATGTAGAGCAGTCAGACTGTTTTACAAGAGGATGAAGAGCAGTCAACCTGTTTTACAAGAGGATGAAGAGCAGTCAATCTGATTTATAATCGGATGAAGAGCAGTCAAACTGATTTATAAGAGGATGAAGAGCAGTCAAACTGCGTTATAAAAAGATGAAGAGCAGTCAAACTGTTTTATAAGAGGATGAAGAGCAGTCAAACTGATTTATAATCGGATGAACAGCAGTCAGGCTGTTTTACAAGAGGATGAAGAGCAGTCAAACTGCTTTATAAAAGGATGAAGAGCAGTCAAACTGTTTTATAAGAGGACGAAGAGCAGTCAAACTGATTTATAATCGGACGAAGAGCAGTCAGACTGTTTCATAGGAGGATGAAGCGCAGTCAAACTGGTTTATAGGAGGATGAAGAGCAGTCAAACTGCTTTATAAGAGGATGAAGAGCAGTCAAACTGATTTATAAGAGGATGAAGAGCAGTCAAACTGCTTTATAAAAGGATGAAGAGCAGTCAAACTGTTTTATGAGCGGACGAAGAGCAGTCAAACTGATTTATAATCGGACGAAGAGCAGTCAAACTGATTTATAATCGGACGAAGAGCAGTCAAACTGATTTATAATCGGATGAAGAGCAGTCAGACTGTTTTACAAGAGGATGAAGAGCAGTCAAACTGCTTTATAAAAGGATGAAGAGCAGTCAAACTGTTTTATACGAGGACGAAGAGCAGTCAAACTGATTTATAATGGGACGAAGAGCAGTCAAACTGTTCTATAGGACGATGAAGCGCAGTCAAACTGGATTATAGGAGGATGAAGAGCAGTCAAACTGCTTTATAAGATGATGAAGAGCAGTCAAACTGTTTTATAAGAGGACGAAGAGCAGTCAAACTGATTTATAATCGGACGAAGAGCAGTCAGACTGTTTCATAGGAGGATGAAGCGCAGTCAAACTGGTTTATAGGAGGATGAAGAGCAGTCAAACTGCTTTATAAGAGGATGAAGAGCAGTCAAACTGATTTATAAGAGGATGAAGAGCAGTCAAACTGCTTTATAAAAGGATGAAGAGCAGTCAAACTGTTTTATGAGCGGACGAAGAGCAGTCAAACTGATTTATAATCGGACGAAGAGCAGTCAAACTGATTTATAATCGGACGAAGAGCAGTCAAACTGATTTATAATCGGATGAAGAGCAGTCAGACTGTTTTACAAGAGGATGAAGAGCAGTCAAACTGCTTTATAAAAGGATGAAGAGCAGTCAAACTGTTTTATACGAGGACGAAGAGCAGTCAAACTGATTTATAATGGGACGAAGAGCAGTCAAACTGTTCTATAGGACGATGAAGCGCAGTCAAACTGGATTATAGGAGGATGAAGAGCAGTCAAACTGCTTTATAAGATGATGAAGAGCAGTCAAACTGATTTATAAGAGGATGAAGAGCAGTCAAACTGATTTATAATCGGATGAAGAGCAGTCAAACTGATCTATAAGAGGATGAAAAGCAGTAAAACTGCTTTACAAAAGGATGAAGAGCAGTCAAACTGCTTTATAAAAGGATGAAGAGCAGTCAAACTGCTTTATAAAAGGATGAAGAGCAGCCAAACTGATTTATAAGAGGATGAAGAGCAGTCAAACTGCTTTTTAAGAGGATGAAGAGCAGTCAAACTGATTTATAAGCGGACGAAGAGCAGTCAAACTGATTTATAATCGGACGAAAAGCAGTCAAACTGATTTATAAACGGACGAAGAGCAGTCAAACGGTTTTATAAAAGGATGTAGAGCAGTCAAACTGTTTTATACGAGGATGTAGAGCAGTCAGACTGTTTTACAAGAGGATGAAGAGCAGTCAACCTGTTTTACAAGAGGATGAAGAGCAGTCAAACTGTTTTATGAGGACGAAGAGCAGTCAAACTGATTTATAATCGGATGAAGAGCAGTCAAACTGTTTTATAAGAGGACGAAGAGCAGTCAAACTGATTTATAATCGGATGAAGAGCAGTCAAACTGATTTATAAGAGGATGAAGAGCAGTCAAACTGCTTTATAAAAGGATGAAGAGCAGTCAAACTGTTTTATAAGAGGACGAAGAGCAGTCAAACTGATTTATAATCGGACGAAGAGCAGTCAAACTGTTCTATAGGAGGATGAAGCGCAGTCAAACTGGTCTATAGGAGGATGAAGAGCAGTCAAACTGCTTTATAAAAGGATGAAGAGCAGTCAAACTGTTTTATAAGCGGACGAAGACCAGTCAAACTGATTTATAATCGGACGAAGAACAGTCAAACTGATTTATAATCGGACGAAGAGCAGTCAAACGGTTTTCTAACAGGATGAAGAGCAGTCAAATTGATTTATAAGAGGATGAAGAGCAGTCAAACTGCTTTATAAAAGGATGAAGAGCAGTCAAACTGTTTTATACGAGGATGTAGAGCAATCAGACTGTTTTACAAGAGGATGAAGAGCAGTCAAACTGTTTTACAAGAGGATGAAGAGCAGTCAAACTGATTTATAATCGGATGAAGAGCAGTCAAACTGATTTATAAGAGGATGAACAGCAGTCAAACTGTTTTATAAGAGGACGAAGAGCAAGCTGCTTTATAAAAGGATGAAGAGCAGTCAAACTGTTTTATAAGAGGACGAACAGCAGTCAAACTGATTTATAATCGGACGAAGAGCAGTCAAACTGTTCTATAGGAGGATGAAGTGCAGTCAAAATGTTCTATAGGAGGATGAAGAGCAGTCAAACTGCTTTATAAGAGGATGAAGAGCAGTCAAACTGATTTATAAGGGGATGAAGAGCAGTCAAACTGCTTTATATAAGGATGAAGAGCAGTCAAACTGTTTTATACGAGGATGTAGAGCAGTCAGACTGTTTTACAAGAGGATGAAGAGCAGTCAACCTGTTTTACAAGAGGATGAAGAGCAGTCAAACTGATTTATAATTGGATGAAGAGCAGTCAAACTGATTTATAAGAGGATGAAGAGCAGTCAAACTACTTTATAAAAGGATGAAGAGCAGTCAGACTGATTTATAATCGGACGAAGAGCAGTCAAACGGTTTTATAAGAGGATGAAGAGCAGTCAAATTGATTTATAAGAGGATGAAGAGCAGTCAAACTGCTTTATAAAAGGATGAAGAGCAGCCAAACTGTTTTATACGAGGATGTAGAGCAGTCAGACTGTTTTACAAGAGGATGAAGAGCAGTCAAACTGCTTTATAAAAGGATGAAGAGCAGTCAAACTGATTTATAATCGGACGAAGAGCAGTCAAACGGTTTTATAATCGGACGAAGAGCAGTCAAAATGTTCGATAGGAGGATGAAGAGCAGTCAAACTGCTTTATAAGAGGATGAAGAGCAGTCAAACTGATTGATAAGAGGATGAAGAGCAGTCAAACTGCTTTATAAAAGGATGAAGAGCAGTCAAACTGTTTTATAAGCGGACGAAGAGCAGTCAAACTGATTTATAATCGGACAAAGAGCAGTCAAACTGATTTATAATCGGATGAAGAGCAGTCAAACTGATTCATAATCGGACGAAGAGCAGTCAAACGGTTTTATAATCGGACGAAGAGCAGTCAAAATGTTCTATAGGAGGATGAAGAGCAGTCAAACTGATTTATAATCGGACGAAGAGCAGTCAAACTGTTCTATAGGAGGATGAAGTGCAGTCAAACGGGTTTATAAGAGGATGAAGAGCAGTCAAACTGCTTTATAAGAGGATGAAGAGCAGTCAAACTGATTTATAATCGGACGAAGAGCAGTCAAACTGTTCTATAGGAGGATGAAGCGCAGTCAAACTGGTTTATAGGAGGATGAAGAGCAGTCAAACTGCTTTATAAGAGGATGAAGAGCAGTCAAACTGATTTGTAAGAGGATGAAGAGCAGTCAAAATACTTTATAAAAGGATGAAGAGCAGTCAAACTTTTTTATAAGCGGACGAAGAGCAGTCAAACTGATTTATAATCGGACGAAGAACAGTCAAACTGATTTATAATCGGACGAAGAGCAGTCAAACGGTTTTCTAACAGGATGAAGAGCAGTCAAATTGATTTATAAGAGGATGAAGAGCAGTCAAACTGCTTTATAAAAGGATGAAGAGCAGTCAAACTGTTTTATACGAGGATGTAGAGCAATCAGACTGTTTTACAAGAGGATGAAGAGCAGTCAAACTGTTTTACAAGAGGATGAAGAGCAGTCAAACTGATTTATAATCGGATGAAGAGCAGTCAAACTGATTTATAAGAGGATGAACAGCAGTCAAACTGTTTTATAAGAGGACGAAGAGCAAGCTGCTTTATAAAAGGATGAAGAGCAGTCAAACTGTTTTATAAGAGGACGAACAGCAGTCAAACTGATTTATAATCGGACGAAGAGCAGTCAAACTGTTCTATAGGAGGATGAAGTGCAGTCAAAATGTTCTATAGGAGGATGAAGAGCAGTCAAACTGCTTTATAAGAGGATGAAGAGCAGTCAAACTGATTTATAAGGGGATGAAGAGCAGTCAAACTGCTTTATATAAGGATGAAGAGCAGTCAAACTGTTTTATACGAGGATGTAGAGCAGTCAGACTGTTTTACAAGAGGATGAAGAGCAGTCAACCTGTTTTACAAGAGGATGAAGAGCAGTCAAACTGATTTATAATTGGATGAAGAGCAGTCAAACTGATTTATAAGAGGATGAAGAGCAGTCAAACTACTTTATAAAAGGATGAAGAGCAGTCAGACTGATTTATAATCGGACGAAGAGCAGTCAAACGGTTTTATAAGAGGATGAAGAGCAGTCAAATTGATTTATAAGAGGATGAAGAGCAGTCAAACTGCTTTATAAAAGGATGAAGAGCAGCCAAACTGTTTTATACGAGGATGTAGAGCAGTCAGACTGTTTTACAAGAGGATGAAGAGCAGTCAAACTGCTTTATAAAAGGATGAAGAGCAGTCAAACTGATTTATAATCGGACGAAGAGCAGTCAAACGGTTTTATAATCGGACGAAGAGCAGTCAAAATGTTCGATAGGAGGATGAAGAGCAGTCAAACTGCTTTATAAGAGGATGAAGAGCAGTCAAACTGATTGATAAGAGGATGAAGAGCAGTCAAACTGCTTTATAAAAGGATGAAGAGCAGTCAAACTGTTTTATAAGCGGACGAAGAGCAGTCAAACTGATTTATAATCGGACAAAGAGCAGTCAAACTGATTTATAATCGGATGAAGAGCAGTCAAACTGATTCATAATCGGACGAAGAGCAGTCAAACGGTTTTATAATCGGACGAAGAGCAGTCAAAATGTTCTATAGGAGGATGAAGAGCAGTCAAACTGATTTATAATCGGACGAAGAGCAGTCAAACTGTTCTATAGGAGGATGAAGTGCAGTCAAACGGGTTTATAAGAGGATGAAGAGCAGTCAAACTGCTTTATAAGAGGATGAAGAGCAGTCAAACTGATTTATAATCGGACGAAGAGCAGTCAAACTGTTCTATAGGAGGATGAAGCGCAGTCAAACTGGTTTATAGGAGGATGAAGAGCAGTCAAACTGCTTTATAAGAGGATGAAGAGCAGTCAAACTGATTTGTAAGAGGATGAAGAGCAGTCAAAATACTTTATAAAAGGATGAAGAGCAGTCAAACTGATTCATAATCGGACGAAGAGCAGTCAAACGGTTTTATAATCGGACGAAGAGCAGTCAAAATGTTCTATAGGAGGATGAAGAGCAGTCAAACTGATTTATAATCGGACGAAGAGCAGTCAAACTGTTCTATAGGAGGATGAAGTGCAGTCAAACGGGTTTATAAGAGGATGAAGAGCAGTCAAACTGCTTTATAAGAGGATGAAGAGCAGTCAAACTGATTTATAATCGGACGAAGAGCAGTCAAACTGTTCTATAGGAGGATGAAGCGCAGTCAAACTGGTTTATAGGAGGATGAAGAGCAGTCAAACTGCTTTATAAGAGGATGAAGAGCAGTCAAACTGATTTGTAAGAGGATGAAGAGCAGTCAAAATACTTTATAAAAGGATGAAGAGCAGTCAAACTTTTTTATAAGCGGACGAAGAGCAGTCAAACTGATTTATAATCGGACGAAGAGCAGTCACACTGATTTATAATCGGACGAAGAGCAGTCAAACGGTTTTATAACAGGATGAAGAGCAGTCAAATTGATTTATAAGAGGATGAAGAGCAGTCAAACTGCTTTATAAAAGGATGAAGAGCAGTCAAACTGTTTTATACGAGGATGTAGAGCAGTCAGACTGTTTTACAAGAGGATGAAGAGCAGTCAACCTGTTTTACAAGAGGATGAAGAGCAGTCAATCTGTTCTATAGGAGGATGAAGAGCAGTCAAACTATTTTATAAAAGGATGAAGAGCAGTCAAACTGTTTTATAAGAGGACGAAGAGCAGTCAAACTGCTTTATAAAAGGATGAAGAGCAGTCAAACTGTTTTATAAGAGGACGAAGAGCAGTCAAACTGATTTATAATCGGACGAAGAGCAGTCAAACTGTTCTATAGGAGGATGAAGCGCAGTCAAACTGTTCTATAGAAGGATGAAGAGCAGTCAAACTGCTTTATAAGAGGATGAAGAGCAGTCAAACTGCTTTATAAGAGGATGAAGAGCAGTCAAACTGCTTTATAAAAGGATGAAGAGCAGTCAAACTGTTTTATAAGCGGACGAAGACCAGTCAAACTGATTTATAATCGGACGAAGAGCAGTCAAACTGCTTTATAAAAGGATGAAGAGCAGTCAAACTGTTTTATACGAGGATGTAGAGCAGTCAGACTGTTTTACAAGAGGATGAAGAGCAGTCAATATGATTTATAATTGGATGAAGAGCAGTCAAACTGATTTATAAGAGGATGAAGAGCAGTCAAACTGCTTTATAAAAGGATGAAGAGCAGTCAAACTGGTTTTATAAGAGGATGAAGAGCAGTCAAACTGATTTATAATCGGACGAAGAGCAGTCAAACTGTTCTATAGGAGGATGACGCGCAGTCAAACTGTTCTATAGGAGGATGAAGAGCAGTCAAACTGCTTTATAAGAGGATGAAGAGCAGTCAAACTGATTTATAAGAGGATGAAGAGCAGTCAAACTGCTTTATAAAAGGATGAAGAACAGTCAAACTATTTTATAAGCGGACGAAGAGCAGTCAAACTGATTTATAATCGGACGAAGAGCAGTCAAAATGTTCTATAGGAGGATGAAGAGCAGTCAAACTGCTTTATAAGAGGATGAAGAGCAGTCAAACTGATTGATAAGAGGATGAAGAGCAGTCAAACTGCTTTATAAAGGATGAAGAGCAGTCAAACTGTTTTATAACCGGACGAAGAGCCGTCAAACTGATTTATAATCGGACAAAGAGCAGTCAAACTGATTTATAATCGGATGAAGAGCAGTCAAACTGATTTATAATCGGACGAAGAGCAGTCAAACGGTTTTAGAATCGGACGAAGAGCAGTCAAAATGTTCTATAGGAGGATGAAGAGCAGTCAAACTGATTTATAATCGGACGAAGAGCAGTCAAACTGTTCTATAGGAGGATGAAGTGCAGTCAAACTGGTTTATAAGAGGATGAAGAGCAGTCAAACTGCTTTATAAGAGGATGAAGAGCAGTCAAACTGACTTATAATCGGATGAAGAGCAGTCAAACTGTTCTATAGGAGGATGAAGCGCAGTCAAACTGGTTTATAGGAGGATGAAGAGCAGTCAAACTGCTTTATAAGAGGATGAAGAGTAGTCAAACTGATTGGTAAGAGGATGAAGAGCAGTCAAACTGCTTTATAAAAGGATGAAGAGCAGTCAAACTTTTTTATAAGCGGACGAAGAGCAGTCAAACTCATTTATAATCGGATGAAGCGCAGTCAAACTGGTCTATAGGAGGATGAAGAACAGTCAAACTGCTTTATGAAAGGATGAAGAGCAGTCAAACTGATTTATGAGGATGAAGAGCAGTCAAACTGCTTTATAAAAGGACGAAGAGCAGTCAAACTTTTTTAAAAGCGGGCGAAGAGCAGTCAAACTGATTTATAATCGGACGAAGAGCAGTCAAACTGATTTATAATCGGACGAAGAGCAGTCAAACGGTTTTATAACAGGATGAAGAGCAGTCAAATTGATTTATAAGAGGATGAAGAGCAGTCAAACTGCTTTATAAAAGGATGAAGAGCAGTCAAACTGTTTTATACGAGGATGTAGAGCAGTCAGACTGTTTTACAAGAGGATGAAGAGCAGTCAACCTGTTTTACAAGAGGATGAAGAGCAGTCAATCTGTTCTATAGGAGGATGAAGAGCAGTCAAACTGCTTTATAAAAGGATGAAGAGCAGTCAAACTGTTTTATAAGAGGACGAAGAGCAGTCAACCTGCTTTATAAAAGGATGAAGAGCAGTCAAACTGTTTTATAAGAGGACGAAGAGCAGTCAAACTGATTTATAATCGGACGAAGAGCAGTCAAACTGTTCTATAGGAGGATGAAGCGCAGTCAAACTGTTCTATAGGAGGATGAAGAGCAGTCAAACTGCTTTATAAGAGGATGAAGAGCAGTCAAACTGATTTATAAGAGGATGAAGAGCAGTCAAACTGCTTTATAAAAGGATGAAGAGCAGTCAAACTGTTTTATAAGCGGACGAAGACCAGTCAAACTGATTTATAATCGGACGAAGAGCAGTCAAACTGATTTATAATCGGACGAAGAGCAGTCAAACGGTTTTATAATCGGACGAAGAGCAGTCAAAATGTTCTATAGGAGGATGAAGAGCAGTCAAACTGATTTATAATCGGACGAAGAGCAGTCAAACTGTTCTATAGGAGGATGAAGTGCAGTCAAACTGGTTTATAGGAGGATGAAGAGCAGTCAAACTGCGTTATAAGAGGATGAAGAGCAGTCAAACTGATTTATAAGCGGACGAAGAGCAGTCAAACTGATTTATAATCGGACGAAAAGCAGTCAAACTGATTTATAAACGGATGAAGAGCAGTCAAACGGTTTTTATAAAAGGATGAAGAGCAGTCAAACTGTTTTATACGAGGATGTAGAGCAGTCAGACTGTTTTACAAGAGGATGAAGAGCAGTCAACCTGTTTTACAAGAGGATGAAGAGCAGTCAAACTGTTTTATAAGAGGATGAAGAGCAGTCAATCTGCGTTATAAAAGGATGAACAGCACTCAAACTGTTTTATAAGAGGACGAAGAGCAGTCAAACTGATTTATAATCGGACGAAGAGCAGTCAAACTGTTCTATAGGAGGATGAAGCGCAGTCAAACTGGTCTATAGGAGGATGAAGAGCAGTCAAACTGCTTTATAAAAGGATGAAGAGCAGTCAAACTGATTTATAAGAGGATGAAGAGCAGTCAAACTGCTTTATAAAAGGACGAAGAGCAGTCAAACTTTTTTAAAAGCGGACGAAGAGCAGTCAAACTGATTTATAATCGGACGAAGAGCAGTCAAACTGATTTATAATCGGACGAAGAGCAGTCAAACGGTTTTATAACAGGATCAAGAGCAGTCAAATTGATTTATAAGAGGATGAAGAGCAGTCAAACTGCTTTATAAAAGGATGAAGAGCAGTCAAACTGTTTTATACGAGGATGTAGAGCAGTCAGACTGTTTTACAAGAGGATGAAGAGCAGTCAACCTGTTTTACAAGAGGATGAAGAGCAGTCAATCTGATTTATAATCGGATGAAGAGCAGTCAAACTGATTTATAAGAGGATGAAGAGCAGTCAAACTGCGTTATAAAAAGATGAAGAGCAGTCAAACTGTTTTATAAGAGGATGAAGAGCAGTCAAACTGATTTATAATCGGATGAAGAGCAGTCAGACTGTTTTACAAGAGGATGAAGAGCAGTCAAACTGCTTTATAAAAGGATGAAGAGCAGTCAAACTGTTTTATAAGAGGACGAAGAGCAGTCAAACTGATTTATAATCGGACGAAGAGCAGTCAGACTGTTTCATAGGAGGATGAAGCGCAGTCAAACTGGTTTATAGGAGGATGAAGAGCAGTCAAACTGCTTTATAAGAGGATGAAGAGCAGTCAAACTGATTGATAAGAGGATGAAGAGCAGTCAAACTGCTTTATAAAAGGATGAAGAGCAGTCAAACTGTTTTATGAGCGGACGAAGAGCAGTCAAACTGATTTATAATCGGACGAAGAGCAGTCAAACTGATTTATAATCGGACGAAGAGCAGTCAAACTGATTTATAATCGGATGAAGAGCAGTCAGACTGTTTTACAAGAGGATGAAGAGCAGTCAAACTGCTTTATAAAAGGATGAAGAGCAGTCAAACTGTTTTATACGAGGACGAAGAGCAGTCAAACTGATTTATAATGGGACGAAGAGCAGTCAAACTGTTCTATAGGACGATGAAGCGCAGTCAAACTGGATTATAGGAGGATGAAGAGCAGTCAAACTGCTTTATAAGATGATGAAGAGCAGTCAAACTGTTTTATAAGAGGACGAAGAGCAGTCAAACTGATTTATAATCGGACGAAGAGCAGTCAGACTGTTTCATAGGAGGATGAAGCGCAGTCAAACTGGTTTATAGGAGGATGAAGAGCAGTCAAACTGCTTTATAAGAGGATGAAGAGCAGTCAAACTGATTTATAAGAGGATGAAGAGCAGTCAAACTGCTTTATAAAAGGATGAAGAGCAGTCAAACTGTTTTATGAGCGGACGAAGAGCAGTCAAACTGATTTATAATCGGACGAAGAGCAGTCAAACTGATTTATAATCGGACGAAGAGCAGTCAAACTGATTTATAATCGGATGAAGAGCAGTCAGACTGTTTTACAAGAGGATGAAGAGCAGTCAAACTGCTTTATAAAAGGATGAAGAGCAGTCAAACTGTTTTATACGAGGACGAAGAGCAGTCAAACTGATTTATAATGGGACGAAGAGCAGTCAAACTGTTCTATAGGACGATGAAGCGCAGTCAAACTGGATTATAGGAGGATGAAGAGCAGTCAAACTGCTTTATAAGATGATGAAGAGCAGTCAAACTGATTTATAAGCGGACGAAGAGCAGTCAGATTGATTTATAATCGGACGAAGAGCAGTCAAACTGATTTATAAACGGACGAAGAGCAGTCAAACGGTTTTATACGAGGATGTAGAGCAGTCAGACTTTTTTACAAGAGGATGAAGAGCAGTAAACCTGTTTTACAAGAGGATGAAGAGCAGTCAAACTGTTTTATAAGAGGATGAAGAGCAGTCAAACTGCGTTATAAAAAGATGAAGAGCAGTCAAACTGATTTATAATTGGATGAAGAGCATTCAAACTAATTTGTAAGAGGATGAAGAGCAGTAAACCTGTTTTACAAGAGGATGATGATCAGTCAGTCTGTTTTACAAGAGGATGAAGAGCAGTCAACCTGTTTTAAAATAGGATGAAGAGCAGTCAAACTGTTTTATAGGAGGATGAAGAGCAGTCAAACTGTTTTATAGGAGGTTGAAGAGCAGTCAAACTGTTTTATAAGAGGATGAATAGCAGTCAAACTGTTTTATAAGAGGATGAAGAGCAGTCAACCTGTTTTACAAGAGGATGAAGAGCAGTCAACCTGTTTTACAAGAGGATGAAGAGCAGTCAAACTCTTTTATAAGAGGATGAAGAGAAGTCAACCTGTTTTACAAGAGGATGAAGAGCAGGCAAACTGTTTTATAAGGGGATGAAGAGCAGTCATTCTGTTTTAATGGAGGATGAAGAACAATCAAACTGCTTTATAAAAGGATGAAGAGCAGTCAAACTGTTTTATAAGAGGACGAAGAGCAGTCAAACTGCTTTATAAAAGGATGAAGAGCAGTCAAACTGTTTTATAAGAGGACGAAGAGCAGTCAAACTGATTTATAATCGGACGAAGAGCAGTCAAACTGTTCTATAGGAGGATGAAGCGCAGTCAAACTGTTCTATAGGAGGATGAAGAGCAGTCAAACTGCTTTATAAGGGGATGAAGAGCAGTCAAACTGATTTATAAGAGGATGAAGAGCAGTCAAACTGCTTTATAAAAGGATGAAGAGCAGTCAAACTGTTTTATAAGCGGACGAAGACCAGTCAAACTGATTTATAATCGGACGAAGAGCAGTCAAACTGATTTATAATCGGACGAGGAGCAGTCAAACGGTTTTATAACAGGTTGAAGAGCAGTCAAATTGATTTATAAGAGGATGAAGAGCATTCAAACTGCTTTATAAAAGGATGAAGAGCAGTCAAACTGTTTTATACGAGGATGTAGAGCAGCCAGACTGATTTATAATCGGATGAAGAGCAGTCAAACTGATCTATAAGAGGATGAAAAGCAGTCAAACTGCTTTATAAAAGGATGAAGAGCAGTCAAACTGCTTTATAAAAGGATGAAGAGCAGTCAAACTGCTTTATAAAAGGATGAAGAGCAGCCAAACTCATTTATAAGAGGATGAAGAGCAGTCAAACTGCTTTTTAAGAGGATGAAGAGCAGTCAAACTGATTTATAAGCGGACGAAGAGCAGTCAAACTGATTTATAATCGGACGAAAAGCAGTCAAACTGATTTATAAACGGGCGAAGAGCAGTCAAACGGTTTTATAAAAGGATGTAGAGCAGTCAAACTGTTTTATACGAGGATGTAGAGCAGTCAGACTGTTTTACAAGAGGATGAAGAGCAGTCAACCTGTTTTACAAGAGGATGAAGAGCAGTCAAACTGTTTTATAAGAGGATGAAGAGCAGTCAATCTGCGTTATAAAAGGATGAACAGCACTCAAACTGTTTTATAAGAGGACGAAGAGCAGTCAAACTGATTTATAATCGGACGAAGAGCAGTCAAACTGTTCTATAGGAGGATGAAGCGCAGTCAAACTGGTCTATAGGAGGATGAAGAGCAGTCAAACTGCTTTATAAAAGGATGAAGAGCAGTCAAACTGATTTATAAGAGGATGAAGAGCAGTCAAACTGCTTTATAAAAGGACGAAGAGCAGTCAAACTTTTTTAAAAGCGGACGAAGAGCAGTCAAACTGATTTATAATCGGACGAAGAGCAGTCAAACTGATTTATAATCGGACGAAGAGCAGTCAAACGGTTTTATAACAGGATCAAGAGCAGTCAAATTGATTTATAAGAGGATGAAGAGCAGTCAAACTGCTTTATAAAAGGATGAATAGCAGTCAAACTGTTTTATACGAGGATGTAGAGCAGTCAGACTGTTTTACAAGAGGATGAAGAGCAGTCAACCTGTTTTACAAGAGGATGAAGAGCAGTCAATCTGATTTATAATCGGATGAAGAGCAGTCAAACTGATTTATAAGAGGATGAAGAGCAGTCAAACTGCGTTATAAAAAGATGAAGAGCAGTCAAACTGTTTTATAAGAGGATGAAGAGCAGTCAAACTGATTTATAATCGGATGAAGAGCAGTCAGACTGTTTTACAAGAGGATGAAGAGCAGTCAAACTGCTTTATAAAAGGATGAAGAGCAGTCAAACTGTTTTATAAGAGGACGAAGAGCAGTCAAACTGATTTATAATCGGACGAAGAGCAGTCAGACTGTTTCATAGGAGGATGAAGCGCAGTCAAACTGGTTTATAGGAGGATGAAGAGCAGTCAAACTGCTTTATAAGAGGATGAAGAGCAGTCAAACTTATTTATAAGAGGATGAAGAGCAGTCAAACTGCTTTATAAAAGGATGAAGAGCAGTTAAACTGTTTTATGAGCGGACGAAGAGCAGTCAAACTGATTTATAATCGGACGAAGAGCAGTCAAACTGATTTATAATCGGACGAAGAGCAGTCAAACTGATTTATAATCGGATGAAGAGCAGTCAGACTGTTTTACAAGAGGATGAAGAGCAGTCAAACTGCTTTATAAAAGGATGAAGAGCAGTCAAACTGTTTTATACGAGGACGAAGAGCAGTCAAACTGATTTATAATGGGACGAAGAGCAGTCAAACTGTTCTATAGGACGATGAAGCGCAGTCAAACTGGATTATAGGAGGATGAAGAGCAGTCAAACTGCTTTATAAGATGATGAAGAGCAGTCAAACTGTTTTATAAGAGGACGAAGAGCAGTCAAACTGATTTATAATCGGACGAAGAGCAGTCAGACTGTTTCATAGGAGGATGAAGCGCAGTCAAACTGGTTTATAGGAGGATGAAGAGCAGTCAAACTGCTTTATAAGAGGATGAAGAGCAGTCAAACTGATTTATAAGAGGATGAAGAGCAGTCAAACTGCTTTATAAAAGGATGAAGAGCAGTCAAACTGTTTTATGAGCGGACGAAGAGCAGTCAAACTGATTTATAATCGGACGAAGAGCAGTCAAACTGATTTATAATCGGACGAAGAGCAGTCAAACTGATTTATAATCGGATGAAGAGCAGTCAGACTGTTTTACAAGAGGATGAAGAGCAGTCAAACTGCTTTATAAAAGGATGAAGAGCAGTCAAACTGTTTTATACGAGGACGAAGAGCAGTCAAACTGATTTATAATGGGACGAAGAGCAGTCAAACTGTTCTATAGGACGATGAAGCGCAGTCAAACTGGATTATAGGAGGATGAAGAGCAGTCAAACTGCTTTATAAGATGATGAAGAGCAGTCAAACTGATTTATAAGCGGACGAAGAGCAGTCAGATTGATTTATAATCGGACGAAGAGCAGTCAAACTGATTTATAAACGGACGAAGAGCAGTCAAACGGTTTTATACGAGGATGTAGAGCAGTCAGACTTTTTTACAAGAGGATGAAGAGCAGTAAACCTGTTTTACAAGAGGATGAAGAGCAGTCAAACTGTTTTATAAGAGGATGAAGAGCAGTCAAACTGCGTTATAAAAGGATGAAGAGCAGTCAACCTGTTTTAAAATAGGATGAAGAGCAGTCAAACTGTTTTATAGGAGGATGAAGAGCAGTCAAACTGTTTTATAGGAGGTTGAAGAGCAGTCAAACTGTTTTATAAGAGGATGAATAGCAGTCAAACTGTTTTATAAGAGGATGAAGAGCAGTCAACCTGTTTTACAAGAGGATGAAGAGCAGTCAACCTGTTTTACAAGAGGATGAAGAGCAGTCAAACTCTTTTATAAGAGGATGAAGAGAAGTCAACCTGTTTTACAAGAGGATGAAGAGCAGGCAAACTGTTTTATAAGGGGATGAAGAGCAGTCATTCTGTTTTAATGGAGGATGAAGAACAATCAAACTGCTTTATAAAAGGATGAAGAGCAGTCAAACTGTTTTATAAGAGGACGAAGAGCAGTCAAACTGCTTTATAAAAGGATGAAGAGCAGTCAAACTGTTTTATAAGAGGACGAAGAGCAGTCAAACTGATTTATAATCGGACGAAGAGCAGTCAAACTGTTCTATAGGAGGATGAAGCGCAGTCAAACTGTTCTATAGGAGGATGAAGAGCAGTCAAACTGCTTTATAAGGGGATGAAGAGCAGTCAAACTGATTTATAAGAGGATGAAGAGCAGTCAAACTGCTTTATAAAAGGATGAAGAGCAGTCAAACTGTTTTATAAGCGGACGAAGACCAGTCAAACTGATTTATAATCGGACGAAGAGCAGTCAAACTGATTTATAATCGGACGAAGAGCAGTCAAACGGTTTTATAACAGGTTGAAGAGCAGTCAAATTGATTTATAAGAGGATGAAGAGCATTCAAACTGCTTTATAAAAGGATGAAGAGCAGTCAAACTGTTTTATACGAGGATGTAGAGCAGTCAGACTGATTTATAATCGGATGAAGAGCAGTCAAACTGATCTATAAGAGGATGAAAAGCAGTCAAACTGCTTTATAAAAGGATGAAGAGCAGTCAAACTGCTTTATAAAAGGATGAAGAGCAGTCAAACTGCTTTATAAAAGGATGAAGAGCAGCCAAACTCATTTATAAGAGGATGAAGAGCAGTCAAACTGCTTTTTAAGAGGATGAAGAGCAGTCAAACTGATTTATAAGCGGACGAAGAGCAGTCAAACTGATTTATAATCGGACGAAAAGCAGTCAAACTGATTTATAAACGGACGAAGAGCAGTCAAACGGTTTTATAAAAGGATGTAGAGCAGTCAAACTGTTTTATACGAGGATGTAGAGCAGTCAGACTGTTTTACAAGAGGATGAAGAGCAGTCAACCTGTTTTACAAGAGGATGAAGAGCAGTCAAACTGTTTTATGAGGACGAAGAGCAGTCAAACTGATTTATAATCGGATGAAGAGCAGTCAAACTGTTTTATAAGAGGACGAAGAGCAGTCAAACTGATTTATAATCGGATGAAGAGCAGTCAAACTGATTTATAAGAGGATGAAGAGCAGTCAAACTGCTTTATAAAAGGATGAAGAGCAGTCAAACTGTTTTATAAGAGGACGAAGAGCAGTCAAACTGATTTATAATCGGACGAAGAGCAGTCAAACTGTTCTATAGGAGGATGAAGCGCAGTCAAACTGGTCTATAGGAGGATGAAGAGCAGTCAAACTGCTTTATAAAAGGATGAAGAGCAGTCAAACTGTTTTATAAGCGGACGAAGACCAGTCAAACTGATTTATAATCGGACGAAGAACAGTCAATCTGATTTATAATCGGACGAAGAGCAGTCAAACGGTTTTCTAACAGGATGAAGAGCAGTCAAACTGATTTATAATCGGATGAAGAGCAGTCAAACTGATTTATAAGAGGATGAACAGCAGTCAAACTGTTTTATAAGAGGACGAAGAGCAAGCTGCTTTATAAAAGGATGAAGAGCAGTCAAACTGTTTTATAAGAGGACGAACAGCAGTCAAACTGATTTATAATCGGACGATGAGCAGTCAAACTGTTCTATAGGAGGATGAAGTGCAGTCAAACTGTTCTATAGGAGGATGAAGAGCAGTCAAACTGCTTTATAAGAGGATGAAGAGCAGTCAAACTGATTTATAAGGGGATGAAGAGCAGTCAAACTGCTTTATATAAGGATGAAGAGCAGTCAAACTGTTTTATACGAGGATGTAGAGCAGTCAGACTGTTTTACAAGAGGATGAAGAGCAGTCAACCTGTTTTACAAGAGGATGAAGGGCAGTCAAACTGATTTATAATTGGATGAAGAGCAGTCAAACTGATTTATAAGAGGATGAAGAGCAGTCAAACTACTTTATAAAAGGATGAAGAGCAGTCAGACTGATTTATAATCGGACGAAGAGCAGTCAAACGGTTTTATAAGAGGATGAAGAGCAGTCAAATTGATTTATAAGAGGATGAAGAGCAGTCAAACTGCTTTATAAAAGGATGAAGAGCAGCCAAACTGTTTTATACGAGGATGTAGAGCAGTCAGACTGTTTTACAAGAGGATGAAGAGCAGTCAAACTGCTTTATAAAAGGATGAAGAGCAGTCAAACTGATTTATAATCGGACGAAGAGCAGTCAAACGGTTTTATAATCGGACGAAGAGCAGTCAAAATGTTCGATAGGAGGATGAAGAGCAGTCAAACTGCTTTATAAGAGGATGAAGAGCAGTCAAACTGATTGATAAGAGGATGAAGAGCAGTCAAACTGCTTTATAAAAGGATGAAGAGCAGTCAAACTGTTTTATAAGCGGACGAAGAGCAGTCAAACTGATTTATAATCGGACAAAGAGCAGTCAAACTGATTTATAATCGGATGAAGAGCAGTCAAACTGATTCATAATCGGACGAAGAGCAGTCAAACGGTTTTATAATCGGACGAAGAGCAGTCAAAATGTTCTATAGGAGGATGAAGAGCAGTCAAACTGATTTATAATCGGACGAAGAGCAGTCAAACTGTTCTATAGGAGGATGAAGTGCAGTCAAACGGGTTTATAAGAGGATGAAGAGCAGTCAAACTGCTTTATAAGAGGATGAAGAGCAGTCAAACTGATTTATAATCGGACGAAGAGCAGTCAACCTGTTCTATAGGAGGATGAAGCGCAGTCAAACTGGTTTATAGGAGGATGAAGAGCAGTCAAACTGCTTTATAAGAGGATGAAGAGCAGTCAAACTGATTTTTAAGAGGATGAAGAGCAGTCAAACTGCTTTATAAAAGGATGAAGAGCAGTCAAACTTTTTTATAAGCGGACGAAGAGCAGTCAAACTGATTTATAATCGGACGAAGAGCAGTCACACTGATTTATAATCGGACGAAGAGCAGTCAAACGGTTTTATAACAGGATGAAGAGCAGTCAAATTGATTTATAAGAGGATGAAGAGCAGTCAAACTGCTTTATAAGAGGATGAAGAGCAGTCAAACTGCTTTATAAGAGGATGAAGAGCAGTCAAACTGCTTTATAAAAGGATGAAGAGCAGTCAAACTGTTTTATAAGCGGACGAAGACCAGTCAAACTGATTTATAATCGGACGAAGAGCAGTCAAACTGATTTATAATCGGACGAAGAGCAGTCAAACTGCTTTATAAAAGGATGAAGAGCAGTCAAACTGTTTTATACGAGGATGTAGAGCAGTCAGACTGTTTTACAAGAGGATGAAGAGCAGTCAACCTGTTTTACAAGAGGATGAAGAGCAGTCAAACTGATTTATAATTGGATGAAGAGCAGTCAAACTGATTTATAAGAGGATGAAGAGCAGTCAAACTGCTTTATAAAAGGATGAAGAGCAGTCAAACTGGTTTTATAAGAGGATGAAGAGCAGTCAAACTGATTTATAATCGGACGAAGAGCAGTCAAACTGTTCTATAGGAGGATGACGCGCAGTCAAACTGTTCTATAGGAGGATGAAGAGCAGTCAAACTGCTTTATAAGAGGATGAAGAGCAGTCAAACTGATTTATAAGAGGACGAACAGCAGTCAAACTGATTTATAATCGGACGATGAGCAGTCAAACTGTTCTATAGGAGGATGAAGTGCAGTCAAACTGTTCTATAGGAGGATGAAGAGCAGTCAAACTGCTTTATAAGAGGATGAAGAGCAGTCAAACTGATTTATAAGGGGATGAAGAGCAGTCAAACTGCTTTATATAAGGATGAAGAGCAGCCAAACTGTTTTATACGAGGATGTAGAGCAGTCAGACTGTTTTACAAGAGGATGAAGAGCAGTCAACCTGTTTTACAAGAGGATGAAGAGCAGTCAAACTGATTTATAATTGGATGAAGAGCAGTCAAACTGATTTATAAGAGGATGAAGAGCAGTCAAACTACTTTATAAAAGGATGAAGAGCAGTCAGACTGATTTATAATCGGACGAAGAGCAGTCAAACGGTTTTATAAGAGGATGAAGAGCAGTCAAATTGATTTATAAGAGGATGAAGAGCAGTCAAACTGCTTTATAAAAGGATGAAGAGCAGCCAAACTGTTTTATACGAGGATGTAGAGCAGTCAGACTGTTTTACAAGAGGATGAAGAGCAGTCAAACTGCTTTATAAAAGGATGAAGAGCAGTCAAACTGATTTATAATCGGACGAAGAGCAGTCAAACGGTTTTATAATCGGACGAAGAGCAGTCAAAATGTTCGATAGGAGGATGAAGAGCAGTCAAACTGCTTTATAAGAGGATGAAGAGCAGTCAAACTGATTGATAAGAGGATGAAGAGCAGTCAAACTGCTTTATAAAAGGATGAAGAGCAGTCAAACTGTTTTATAAGCGGACGAAGAGCAGTCAAACTGATTTATAATCGGACAAAGAGCAGTCAAACTGATTTATAATCGGATGAAGAGCAGTCAAACTGATTCATAATCGGACGAAGAGCAGTCAAACGGTTTTATAATCGGACGAAGAGCAGTCAAAATGTTCTATAGGAGGATGAAGAGCAGTCAAACTGATTTATAATCGGACGAAGAGCAGTCAAACTGTTCTATAGGAGGATGAAGTGCAGTCAAACGGGTTTATAAGAGGATGAAGAGCAGTCAAACTGCTTTATAAGAGGATGAATAGCAGTCAAACTGATTTATAATCGGACGAAGAGCAGTCAACCTGTTCTATAGGAGGATGAAGCGCAGTCAAACTGGTTTATAGGAGGATGAAGAGCAGTCAAACTGCTTTATAAGAGGATGAAGAGCAGTCAAACTGATTTGTAAGAGGATGAAGAGCAGTCAAACTGCTTTATAAAAGGATGAAGAGCAGTCAAACTTTTTTATAAGCGGACGAAGAGCAGTCAAACTGATTTATAATCGGACGAAGAGCAGTCACACTGATTTATAATCGGACGAAGAGCAGTCAAACGGTTTTATAACAGGATGAAGAGCAGTCAAATTGATTTATAAGAGGATGAAGAGCAGTCAAACTGCTTTATAAGAGGATGAAGAGCAGTCAAACTGCTTTATAAGAGGATGAAGAGCAGTCAAACTGCTTTATAAAAGGATGAAGAGCAGTCAAACTGTTTTATAAGCGGACGAAGACCAGTCAAACTGATTTATAATCGGACGAAGAGCAGTCAAACTGATTTATAATCGGACGAAGAGCAGTCAAACTGCTTTACAAAAGGATGAAGAGCAGTCAAACTGTTTTATACGAGGATGTAGAGCAGTCAGACTGTTTTACAAGAGGATGAAGAGCAGTCAACCTGTTTTACAAGAGGATGAAGAGCAGTCAAACTGCTTTATAAAAGGATGAAGAGCAGTCAAACTGTTTTATAAGCGGACGAAGACCAGTCAAACTGATTTATAATCGGACGAAGAGCAGTCAAACTGATTTATAATCGGACGAAGAGCAGTCAAACGGTTTTATAATCGGACGAAGAGCAGTCAAAATGTTCTATAGGAGGATGAAGAGCAGTCAAACTGCTTTATAAGAGGACGAAGAGCAGTCAAACTGTTCTATAGGAGGATGAAGTGCAGTCAAACTGGTTTATAGGAGGATGAAGAGCAGTCAAACTGCGTTATAAGAGGATGAAGAGCAGTCAAACTGATTTATAAGCGGACGAAGAGCAGTCAAACTGATTTATAATCGGACGAAAAGCAGTCAAACTGATTTATAAACGGATGAAGAGCAGTCAAACGGTTTTATAAAAGGATGAAGAGCAGTCAAACTGTTTTATACGAGGATGTAGAGCAGTCAGACTGTTTTACAAGAGGATGAAGAGCAGTCAACCTGTTTTACAAGAGGATTAAGAGCAGTCAAACTGTTTTATAAGAGGATGAAGAGCAGTCAATCTGCGTTATAAAAGGAT
This sequence comes from Lampris incognitus, assembly GCF_029633865.1. Taxonomy (NCBI): domain Eukaryota; kingdom Metazoa; phylum Chordata; class Actinopteri; order Lampriformes; family Lampridae; genus Lampris; species Lampris incognitus. Next base: position 47,974,687 of record NC_079222.1, read on the forward strand.
GAACAGCACTCAAACTGTTTTATAAGAGGACGAAGAGCAGTCAAACTGATTTATAATCGGACGAAGAGCAGTCAAACTGTTCTATAGGAGGATGAAGCGCAGTCAAACTGGTCTATAGGAGGATGAAGAGCAGTCAAACTGCTTTATAAAAGGATGAAGAGCAGTCAAACTGATTTATAAGAGGATGAAGAGCAGTCAAACTGCTTTATAAAAGGACGAAGAGCAGTAAAACTTTTTTAAAAGCGGACGAAGAGCAGTCAAACTGATTTATAATCGGACGAAGAGCAGTCAAACTGATTTATAATCGAACGAAGAGCAGTCAAACGGTTTTATAACAGTATCAAGAGCAGTCAAATTGATTTATAAGAGGATGAAGAGCAGTCAAACTGCTTTATAAAAGGATGAATAGCAGTCAAACTGTTTTATACGAGGATGTAGAGCAGTCAGACTGTTTTACAAGAGGATGAAGAGCAGTCAACCTGTTTTACAAGAGGATGAAGAGCAGTCAAACTGATTTATAATTGGATGAAGAGCAGTCAAACTGATTTATAAGAGGATGAAGAGCAGTCAAACTGCTTTATAAAAGGATGAAGAGCAGTCAAACTGGTTTTATAAGAGGATGAAGAGCAGTCAAACTGATTTATAATCGGACGAAGAGCAGTCAAACTGTTCTATAGGAGGATGACGCGCAGTCAAACTGTTCTATAGGAGGATGAAGAGCAGTCAAACTGCTTTATAAGAGGATGAAGAGCAGTCAAACTGATTTATAAGAGGATGAAGAGCAGTCAAACTGCTTTATAAAAGGATGAAGAACAGTCAAACTATTTTATAAGCGGACGAAGAGCAGTCAAACTGATTTATAATCGGACGAAGAGCAGTCAAAATGTTCTATAGGAGGATGAAGAGCAGTCAAACTGCTTTATAAGAGGATGAAGAGCAGTCAAAATGTTCTATAGGAGGATGAAGAGCAGTCAAACTGCTTTATAAAAGGATGAAGAGCAGTCAAACTGTTTTATAAGCGGACGAAGAGCAGTCAAACTGATTTATAATCGGACAAAGAGCAGTCAAACTGATTTATAATCGGATGAAGAGCAGTCAAACTGGTTTATAGGAGGACGAAGAGCAGTCAAACTGCTTTATAAGAGGATGAAGAGTAGTCAAACTGATTGGTAAGAGGATGAAGAGCAGTCAAACTGCTTTATAAAAGGATGAAGAGCAGTCAAACTGATTTATAATCGGACGAAGAGCAGTCAAACTGATTTATAATCGGACAAAGAGCAGTCAAACTGATTTATAATCGGATGAAGAGCAGTCAAACTGGTTTATAAAAGGATGAAGAGCAGTCAAACTGGTTTTATAAGAGGATGAAGAGCAGTCAAACTGATTTATAATCGGACGAAGAGCAGTCAAACTGTTCTATAGGAGGATGACGCGCAGTCAAACTGTTCTATAGGAGGATGAAGAGCAGTCAAACTGCTTTATAAGAGGATGAAGAGCAGTCAAACTGATTTATAAGAGGATGAAGAGCAGTCAAACTGCTTTATAAAAGGATGAAGAACAGTCAAACTATTTTATAAGCGGACGAAGAGCAGTCAAACTGATTTATAATCGGACGAAGAGCAGTCAAAATGTTCTATAGGAGGATGAAGAGCAGTCAAACTGCTTTATAAGAGGATGAAGAGCAGTCAAAATGTTCTATAGGAGGATGAAGAGCAGTCAAACTGCTTTATAAAAGGATGAAGAGCAGTCAAACTGTTTTATAAGCGGACGAAGAGCAGTCAAACTGATTTATAATCGGACAAAGAGCAGTCAAACTGATTTATAATCGGATGAAGAGCAGTCAAACTGGTTTATAGGAGGATGAAGAGCAGTCAGACTGCTTTATAAGAGGATGAAGAGTAGTCAAACTGATTGGTAAGAGGATGAAGAGCAGTCAAACTGCTTTATAAAAGGATGAAGAGCAGTCAAACTGATTTATAATCGGACGAAGAGCAGTCAAACTGTTCTATAGGAGGATGAAGCGCAGTCAAACTGGTTTATAGGAGGATGAAGAGCAGTCAAACTGCTTTATAAGAGGATGAAGAGTAGTCAAACTGATTGGTAAGAGGATGAAGAGCAGTCAAACTGCTTTATAAAAGGATGAAGAGCAGTCAAACTTTTTTATAAGCGGACGAAGAGCAGTCAAACTGATTTATAATCGGATGAAGCGCAGTCAAACTGGTCTATAGGAGGATGAAGAACAGTCAAACTGCTTTATGAAAGGATGAAGAGCAGTCAAACTGATTTATGAGGATGAAGAGCAGTCAAACTGCTTTATAAAAGGACGAAGAGCAGTCAAACTTTTTTAAAAGCGGGCGAAGAGCAGTCAAACTGATTTATAATCGGACGAAGAGCAGTCAAACTGATTTATAATCGGACGAAGAGCAGTCAAACGGTTTTATAACAGGATGAAGAGCAGTCAAATTGATTTATAAGAGGATGAAGAGCAGTCAAACTGCTTTATAAAAGGATGAAGAGCAGTCAAACTGTTTTATACGAGGATGTAGAGCAGTCAGACTGTTTTACAAGAGGATGAAGAGCAGTCAACCTGTTTTACAAGAGTATGAAGAGCAGTCAATCTGTTCTATAGGAGGATGAAGAGCAGTCAAACTGCTTTATAAAAGGATAAAGAGCAGTCAAACTGTTTTATAAGAGGACGAAGAGCAGTCAACCTGCTTTATAAAAGGATGAAGAGCAGTCAAACTGTTTTATAAGAGGACGAAGAGCAGTCAAACTGATTTATAATCGGACGAAGAGCAGTCAAACTGTTCTATAGGAGGATGAAGCGCAGTCAAACTGTTCTATAGGAGGATGAAGAGCAGTCAAACTGCTTTATAAGAGGATGAAGAGCAGTCAAACTGATTTATAAGAGGATGAAGAGCAGTCAAACTGCTTTATAAAAGGATGAAGAGCAGTCAAACTGTTTTATAAGCGGACGAAGACCAGTCAAACTGATTTATAATCGGACGAAGAGCAGTCAAACTGATTTATAATCGGACGAAGAGCAGTCAAACGGTTTTATAATCGGACGAAGAGCAGTCAAAATGTTCTATAGGAGGATGAAGAGCAGTCAAACTGCTTTATAAGAGGACGAAGAGCAGTCAAACTGTTCTATAGGAGGATGAAGTGCAGTCAAACTGGTTTATAGGAGGATGAAGAGCAGTCAAACTGCGTTATAAGAGGATGAAGAGCAGTCAAACTGATTTATAAGCGGACGAAGAGCAGTCAAACTGATTTATAATCGGACGAAAAGCAGTCAAACTGATTTATAAACGGATGAAGAGCAGTCAAACGGTTTTATAAAAGGATGAAGAGCAGTCAAACTGTTTTATACGAGGATGTAGAGCAGTCAGACTGTTTTACAAGAGGATGAAGAGCAGTCAACCTGTTTTACAAGAGGATTAAGAGCAGTCAAACTGTTTTATAAGAGGATGAAGAGCAGTCAATCTGCGTTATAAAAGGATGAACAGCACTCAAACTGTTTTATAAGAGGACGAAGAGCAGTCAAACTGATTTATAATCGGACGAAGAGCAGTCAAACTGTTCTATAGGAGGATGAAGCGCAGTCAAACTGGTCTATAGGAGGATGAAGAGCAGTCAAACTGCTTTATAAAAGGATGAAGAGCAGTCAAACTGATTTATAAGAGGATGAAGAGCAGTCAAACTGCTTTATAAAAGGACGAAGAGCAGTAAAACTTTTTTAAAAGCGGACGAAGAGCAGTCAAACTGATTTATAATCGGACGAAGAGCAGTCAAACTGATTTATAATCGAACGAAGAGCAGTCAAACGGTTTTATAACAGTATCAAGAGCAGTCAAATTGATTTATAAGAGGATGAAGAGCAGTCAAACTGCTTTATAAAAGGATGAATAGCAGTCAAACTGTTTTATACGAGGATGTAGAGCAGTCAGACTGTTTTACAAGAGGATGAAGAGCAGTCAACCTGTTTTACAAGAGGATGAAGAGCAGTCAAACTGATTTATAATTGGATGAAGAGCAGTCAAACTGATTTATAAGAGGATGAAGAGCAGTCAAACTGCTTTATAAAAGGATGAAGAGCAGTCAAACTGGTTTTATAAGAGGATGAAGAGCAGTCAAACTGATTTATAATCGGACGAAGAGCAGTCAAACTGTTCTATAGGAGGATGACGCGCAGTCAAACTGTTCTATAGGAGGATGAAGAGCAGTCAAACTGCTTTATAAGAGGATGAAGAGCAGTCAAACTGATTTATAAGAGGATGAAGAGCAGTCAAACTGCTTTATAAAAGGATGAAGAACAGTCAAACTATTTTATAAGCGGACGAAGAGCAGTCAAACTGATTTATAATCGGACGAAGAGCAGTCAAAATGTTCTATAGGAGGATGAAGAGCAGTCAAACTGCTTTATAAGAGGATGAAGAGCAGTCAAACTGATTGATAAGAGGATGAAGAGCAGTCAAACTGCTTTATAAAAGGATGACGAGCAGTCAAACTGTTTTATAAGCGGACGAAGAGCAGTCAAACTGATTTATAATCGGACAAAGAGCAGTCAAACTGATTTATAATCGGATGAAGAGCAGTCAAACTGGTTTATAGGAGGATGAAGAGCAGTCAAACTGCTTTATAAGAGGATGAAGAGTAGTCAAACTGATTGGTAAGAGGATGAAGAGCAGTCAAACTGCTTTATAAAAGGATGAAGAGCAGTCAAACTGATTTATAATCGGACGAAGAGCAGTCAAACTGTTCTATAGGAGGATGAAGCGCAGTCAAACTGGTTTATAGGAGGATGAAGAGCAGTCAAACTGCTTTATAAGAGGATGAAGAGTAGTCAAACTGATTGGTAAGAGGATGAAGAGCAGTCAAACTGCTTTATAAAAGGATGAAGAGCAGTCAAACTTTTTTATAAGCGGACGAAGAGCAGTCAAACTGATTTATAATCGGATGAAGCGCAGTCAAACTGGTCTATAGGAGGATGAAGAACAGTCAAACTGCTTTATGAAAGGATGAAGAGCAGTCAAACTGATTTATGAGGATGAAGAGCAGTCAAACTGCTTTATAAAAGGACGAAGAGCAGTCAAACTTTTTTAAAAGCGGGCGAAGAGCAGTCAAACTGATTTATAATCGGACGAAGAGCAGTCAAACTGATTTATAATCGGACGAAGAGCAGTCAAACGGTTTTATAACAGGATGAAGAGCAGTCAAATTGATTTATAAGAGGATGAAGAGCAGTCAAACTGCTTTATAAAAGGATGAAGAGCAGTCAAACTGTTTTATACGAGGATGTAGAGCAGTCAGACTGTTTTACAAGAGGATGAAGAGCAGTCAACCTGTTTTACAAGAGTATGAAGAGCAGTCAATCTGTTCTATAGGAGGATGAAGAGCAGTCAAACTGCTTTATAAAAGGATAAAGAGCAGTCAAACTGTTTTATAAGAGGACGAAGAGCAGTCAACCTGCTTTATAAAAGGATGAAGAGCAGTCAAACTGTTTTATAAGAGGACGAAGAGCAGTCAAACTGATTTATAATCGGACGAAGAGCAGTCAAACTGTTCTATAGGAGGATGAAGCGCAGTCAAACTGTTCTATAGGAGGATGAAGAGCAGTCAAACTGCTTTATAAGAGGATGAAGAGCAGTCAAACTGATTTATAAGAGGATGAAGAGCAGTCAAACTGCTTTATAAAAGGATGAAGAGCAGTCAAACTGTTTTATAAGCGGACGAAGACCAGTCAAACTGATTTATAATCGGACGAAGAGCAGTCAAACTGATTTATAATCGGACGAAGAGCAGTCAAACGGTTTTATAATCGGACGAAGAGCAGTCAAAATGTTCTATAGGAGGATGAAGAGCAGTCAAACTGATTTATAATCGGACGAAGAGCAGTCAAACTGTTCTATAGGAGGATGAAGTGCAGTCAAACTGGTTTATAGGAGGATGAAGAGCAGTCAAACTGCGTTATAAGAGGATGAAGAGCAGTCAAACTGATTTATAAGCGGACGAAGAGCAGTCAAACTGATTTATAATCGGACGAAAAGCAGTCAAACTGATTTATAAACGGATGAAGAGCAGTCAAACGGTTTTATAAAAGGATGAAGAGCAGTCAAACTGTTTTATACGAGGATGTAGAGCAGTCAGACTGTTTTACAAGAGGATGAAGAGCAGTCAACCTGTTTTACAAGAGGATGAAGAGCAGTCAAACTGTTTTATAAGAGGATGAAGAGCAGTCAATCTGCGTTATAAAAGGATGAACAGCACTCAAACTGTTTTATAAGAGGACGAAGAGCAGTCAAACTGATTTATAATCGGACGAAGAGCAGTCAAACTGTTCTATAGGAGGATGAAGCGCAGTCAAACTGGTCTATAGGAGGATGAAGAGCAGTCAAACTGCTTTATAAAAGGATGAAGAGCAGTCAAACTGATTTATAAGAGGATGAAGAGCAGTCAAACTGCTTTATAAAAGGACGAAGAGCAGTCAAACTTTTTTAAAAGCGGACGAAGAGCAGTCAAACTGATTTATAATCGGACGAAGAGCAGTCAAACTGATTTATAATCGGACGAAGAGCAGTCAAACGGTTTTATAACAGTATCAAGAGCAGTCAAATTGATTTATAAGAGGATGAAGAGCAGTCAAACTGCTTTATAAAAGGATGAATAGCAGTCAAACTGTTTTATACGAGGATGTAGAGCAGTCAGACTGTTTTACAAGAGGATGAAGAGCAGTCAACCTGTTTTACAAGAGGATGAAGAGCAGTCAATCTGTTCTATAGGAGGATGAAGAGCAGTCAAACTGCTTTATAAAAGGATGAAGAGCAATCAAACTGTTTTATAAGAGGACGAAGAGCAGTCAACCGGCTTTATAAAAGGATGAAGAGCAGTCAAACTGTTTTATAAGAGGACGAAGAGCAGTCAAACTGATTTATAATCGGACGAAGAGCAGTCAAACTGTTCTATAGGAGGATGAAGCGCAGTCAAACTGTTCTATAGGAGGATGAAGAGCAGTCAAACTGCTTTATAAGAGGATGAAGAGCAGTCAAACTGATTTATAAGAGGATGAAGAGCAGTCAAACTGTTTTATAAAAGGATGAAGAGCAGTCAAACTGATTTATAATCGGACGAAGAGCAGTCAAACTGATTTATAATCGGACGAAGAGCAGTCAAACGGTTTTATAATCGGACGAAGAGCAGTCAAAATGTTCTATAGGAGGATGAAGAGCAGTCAAACTGATTTATAATCGGACGAAGAGCAGTCAAACTGTTCTATAGGAGGATGAAGTGCAGTCAAACTGGTTTATAGGAGGATGAAGAGCAGTCAAACTGCGTTATAAGAGGATGAAGAGCAGTCAAATTGATTTATAAGAGGATGAAGAGCAGTCAAACTGCTTTATAAAAGGATGAAGAGCAGTCAAACTGTTTTATACGAGGATATAGAGCAGTCAGACTGTTTTACAAGAGGATGAAGAGCAGTCAACCTGTTTTACAAGAGGATGAAGAGCAGTCAATCTGTTCTATAGGAGTATGAAGAGCAGTCAAACTGCTTTATAAAAGGATGAAGAGCAGTCAAACTGTTTTATAAGAGGACGAAGAGCAGTCAACCTGCTTTATAAAAGGATGAAGAGCAGTCAAACTGTTTTATAAGAGGACGAAGAGCAGTCAAACTGATTTATAATCGGACGAAGAGCAGTCAAACTGTTCTATAGGAGGATGAAGCGCAGTCAAACTGTTCTATAGGAGGATGAAGAGCAGTCAAACTGCTTTATAAGAGGATGAAGAGCAGTCAAACTGATTTATAAGAGGATGAAGAGCAGTCAAACTGCTTTATAAAAGGATGAAGAGCAGTCAAACTGTTTTATAAGCGGACGAAGACCAGTCAAACTGATTTATAATCGGACGAAGAGCAGTCAAACTGATTTATAATCGGACGAAGAGCAGTCAAACGGTTTTATAATCGGACGAAGAGCAGTCAAAATGTTCTATAGGAGGATGAAGAGCAGTCAAACTGATTTATAATCGGACGAAGAGCAGTCAAACTGTTCTATAGGAGGATGAAGTGCAGTCAAACTGGTTTATAGGAGGATGAAGAGCAGTCAAACTGCGTTATAAGAGGATGAAGAGCAGTCAAACTGATTTATAAGCGGACGAAGAGCAGTCAAACTGATTTATAATCGGACGAAAAGCAGTCACACTGATTTATAAACGGATGAAGAGCAGTCAAACGGTTTTATAAAAGGATGAAGAGCAGTCAAATTGTTTTATACGAGGATGTAGAGCAGTCAGACTGTTTTACAAGAGGATGAAGAGCAGTCAACCTGTTTTACAAGAGGATGAAGAGCAGTCAAACTGTTTTATAAGAGGATGAAGAGCAGTCAATCTGCGTTATAAAAGGATGAACAGCACTCAAACTGTTTTATAAGAGGACGAAGAGCAGTCAAACTGATTTATAATCGGACGAAGAGCAGTCAAACTGTTCTATAGGAGGATGAAGCGCAGTCAAACTGGTCTATAGGAGGATGAAGAGCAGTCAAACTGCTTTATAAAAGGATGAAGAGCAGTCAAACTGATTTATAAGAGGATGAAGAGCAGTCAAACTGCTTTATAAAAGGACGAAGAGCAGTCAAACTTTTTTAAAAGCGGACGAAGAGCAGTCAAACTGATTTATAATCGGACGAAGAGCAGTCAAACTGATTTATAATCGGACGAAGAGCAGTCAAACGGTTTTATAACAGTATCAAGAGCAGTCAAATTGATTTATAAGAGGATGAAGAGCAGTCAAACTGCTTTATAAAAGGATGAATAGCAGTCAAACTGTTTTATAAGAGGACGAAGAGCAGTCAACCGGCTTTATAAAAGGATGAAGAGCAGTCAAACTGTTTTATAAGAGGACGAAGAGCAGTCAAACTGATTTATAATCGGACGAAGAGCAGTCAAACTGTTCTATAGGAGGATGAAGCGCAGTCAAACTGTTCTATAGGAGGATGAAGAGCAGTCAAACTGCTTTATAAGAGGATGAAGAGCAGTCAAACTGATTTATAAGAGGATGAAGAGCAGTCAAACTGTTTTATAAAAGGATGAAGAGCAGTCAAACTGTTTTATAAGCGGACGAAGACCAGTCAAACTGATTTATAATCGGACGAAGAGCAGTCAAACTGATTTATAATCGGACGAAGAGCAGTCAAACGGTTTTATAATCGGACGAAGAGCAGTCAAAATGTTCTATAGGAGGATGAAGAGCAGTCAAACTGATTTATAATCGGACGAAGAGCAGTCAAACTGTTCTATAGGAGGATGAAGTGCAGTCAAACTGGTTTATAGGAGGATGAAGAGCAGTCAAACTGCGTTATAAGAGGATGAAGAGCAGTCAAATTGATTTATAAGAGGATGAAGAGCAGTCAAACTGCTTTATAAAAGGATGAAGAGCAGTCAAACTGTTTTATACGAGGATGTAGAGCAGTCAGACTGTTTTACAAGAGGATGAAGAGCAGTCAACCTGTTTTACAAGAGGATGAAGAGCAGTCAATCTGTTCTATAGGAGTATGAAGAGCAGTCAAACTGCTTTATAAAAGGATGAAGAGTAGTCAAACTGTTTTATAAGAGGACGAAGAGCAGTCAACCTGCTTTATAAAAGGATGAAGAGCAGTCAAACTGTTTTATAAGAGGACGAAGAGCAGTCAAACTGATTTATAATCGGACGAAGAGCAGTCAAACTGTTCTATAGGAGGATGAAGCGCAGTCAAACTGTTCTATAGGAGGATGAAGAGCAGTCAAACTGCTTTATAAGAGGATGAAGAGCAGTCAAACTGATTTATAAGAGGATGAAGAGCAGTCAAACTGCTTTATAAAAGGATGAAGAGCAGTCAAACTGTTTTATAAGCGGACGAAGACCAGTCAAACTGATTTATAATCGGACGAAGAGCAGTCAAACTGATTTATAATCGGACGAAGAGCAGTCAAACGGTTTTATAATCGGACGAAGAGCAGTCAAAATGTTCTATAGGAGGATGAAGAGCAGTCAAACTGATTTATAATCGGACGAAGAGCAGTCAAACTGTTCTATAGGAGGATGAAGTGCAGTCAAACTGGTTTATAGGAGGATGAAGAGCAGTCAAACTGCGTTATAAGAGGATGAAGAGCAGTCAAACTGATTTATAAGCGGACGAAGAGCAGTCAAACTGATTTATAATCGGACGAAAAGCAGTCAAACTGATTTATAAACGGATGAAGAGCAGTCAAACGGTTTTATAAAAGGATGAAGAGCAGTCAAACTGTTTTATACGAGGATGTAGAGCAGTCAGACTGTTTTACAAGAGGATGAAGAGCAGTCAACCTGTTTTACAAGAGGATGAAGAGCAATCAAACTGTTTTATAAGAGGATGAAGAGCAGTCAATCTGCGTTATAAAAGGATGAACAGCACTCAAACTGTTTTATAAGAGGACGAAGAGCAGTCAAACTGATTTATAATCGGACGAAGAGCAGTCAAACTGTTCTATAGGAGGATGAAGCGCAGTCAAACTGGTCTATAGGAGGATGAAGAGCAGTCAAACTGCTTTATAAAAGGATGAAGAGCAGTCAAACTGATTTATAAGAGGATGAAGAGCAGTCAAACTGCTTTATAAAAGGACGAAGAGCAGTCAAACTTTTTTAAAAGCGGACGAAGAGCAGTCAAACTGATTTATAATCGGACGAAGAGCAGTCAAACTGATTTATAATCGGACGAAGAGCAGTCAAACGGTTTTATAACAGGATCAAGAGCAGTCAAATTGATTTATAAGAGGATGAAGAGCAGTCAAACTGCTTTATAAAAGGATGAATAGCAGTCAAACTGTTTTATACGAGGATGTAGAGCAGTCAGACTGTTTTACAAGAGGATGAAGAGCAGTCAACCTGTTTTACAAGAGGATGAAGAGCAGTCAATCTGATTTATAATCGGATGAAGAGCAGTCAAACTGATTTATAAGAGGATGAAGAGCAGTCAAACTGCGTTATAAAAAGATGAAGAGCAGTCAAACTGTTTTATAAGAGGATGAAGAGCAGTCAAACTGATTTATAATCGGATGAAGAGCAGTCAGACTGCTTTACAAGAGGATGAAGAGCAGTCAAACTGGTCTATAGGAGGATGAAGAGCAGTCAAACTGCTTTATAAAAGGATGAAGAGCAGTCAAACTGATTTATAAGAGGATGAAGAGCAGTCAAACTGCTTTATAAAAGGACGAAGAGCAGTCAAACTTTTTTAAAAGCGGACGAAGAGCAGTCAAACTGATTTATAATCGGACGAAGAGCAGTCAAACTGATTTATAATCGGACGAAGAGCAGTCAAACGGTTTTATAACAGGATCAAGAGCAGTCAAATTGATTTATAAGAGGATGAAGAGCAGTCAAACTGCTTTATAAAAGGATGAATAGCAGTCAAACTGTTTTATACGAGGATGTAGAGCAGTCAGACTGTTTTACAAGAGGATGAAGAGCAGTCAACCTGTTTTACAAGAGGATGAAGAGCAGTCAATCTGATTTATAATCGGATGAAGAGCAGTCAAACTGATTTATAAGAGGATGAAGAGCAGTCAAACTGCGTTATAAAAAGATGAAGAGCAGTCAAACTGTTTTATAAGAGGATGAAGAGCAGTCAAACTGATTTATAATCGGATGAAGAGCAGTCAGACTGCTTTACAAGAGGATGAAGAGCAGTCAAACTGCTTTATAAAAGGATGAAGAGCAGTCAAACTGTTTTATAAGAGGACGAAGAGCAGTCAAACTGATTTATAATCGGACGAAGAGCAGTCAAACTGTTTCATAGGAGGATGAAGCGCAGTCAAACTGGTTTATAGGAGGATGAAGAGCAGTCAAACTGCTTTATAAGAGGATGAAGAGCAGTCAAACTGATTTATAAGAGGATGAAGAGCAGTCAAACTGCTTTATAAAAGGATGAAGAGCAGTCAAACTGTTTTATGAGCGGACGAAGAGCAGTCAAACTGATTTATAATCGGACGAAGAGCAGTCAAACTGATTTATAATCGGACGAAGAGCAGTCAAACTGATTTATAATCGGATGAAGAGCAGTCAGACTGTTTTACAAGAGGATGAAGAGCAGTCAAACTGCTTTATAAAAGGATGAAGAGCAGTCAAACTGTTTTATACGAGGACGAAGAGCAGTCAAACTGATTTATTATGGGACGAAGAGCAGTCAAACTGTTCTATAGGACGATGAAGCGCAGTCAAACTGGATTATAGGAGGATGAAGAGCAGTCAAACTGCTTTATAAGATGATGAAGAGCAGTCAAACTGATTTATAAGCGGACGAAGAGCAGTCAGATTGATTTATAATCGGACGAAGAGCAGTCAAACTGATTTATAATCGGACGAAGAGCAGTCAAACGGTTTTATAACAGTATCAAGAGCAGTCAAATTGATTTATAAGAGGATGAAGAGCAGTCAAACTGCTTTATAAAAGGATGAATAGCAGTCAAACTGTTTTATAAGAGGACGAAGAGCAGTCAACCGGCTTTATAAAAGGATGAAGAGCAGTCAAACTGTTTTATAAGAGGACGAAGAGCAGTCAAACTGATTTATAATCGGACGAAGAGCAGTCAAACTGTTCTATAGGAGGATGAAGCGCAGTCAAACTGTTCTATAGGAGGATGAAGAGCAGTCAAACTGCTTTATAAGAGGATGAAGAGCAGTCAAACTGATTTATAAGAGGATGAAGAGCAGTCAAACTGTTTTATAAAAGGATGAAGAGCAGTCAAACTGTTTTATAAGCGGACGAAGACCAGTCAAACTGATTTATAATCGGACGAAGAGCAGTCAAACTGATTTATAATCGGACGAAGAGCAGTCAAACGGTTTTATAATCGGACGAAGAGCAGTCAAAATGTTCTATAGGAGGATGAAGAGCAGTCAAACTGATTTATAATCGGACGAAGAGCAGTCAAACTGTTCTATAGGAGGATGAAGTGCAGTCAAACTGGTTTATAGGAGGATGAAGAGCAGTCAAACTGCGTTATAAGAGGATGAAGAGCAGTCAAATTGATTTATAAGAGGATGAAGAGCAGTCAAACTGCTTTATAAAAGGATGAAGAGCAGTCAAACTGTTTTATACGAGGATGTAGAGCAGTCAGACTGTTTTACAAGAGGATGAAGAGCAGTCAACCTGTTTTACAAGAGGATGAAGAGCAGTCAATCTGTTCTATAGGAGTATGAAGAGCAGTCAAACTGCTTTATAAAAGGATGAAGAGCAGTCAAACTGTTTTATAAGAGGACGAAGAGCAGTCAACCTGCTTTATAAAAGGATGAAGAGCAGTCAAACTGTTTTATAAGAGGACGAAGAGCAGTCAAACTGATTTATAATCGGACGAAGAGCAGTCAAACTGCGTTATAGGAGGATGAAGCGCAGTCAAACTGTTCTATAGGAGGATGAAGAGCAGTCAAACTGCTTTATAAGAGGATGAAGAGCAGTCAAACTGATTTATAAGAGGATGAAGAGCAGTCAAACTGCTTTATAAAAGGATGAAGAGCAGTCAAACTGTTTTATAAGCGGACGAAGACCAGTCAAACTGATTTATAATCGGACGAAGAGCAGTCAAACTGATTTATAATCGGACGAAGAGCAGTCAAACGGTTTTATAATCGGACGAAGAGCAGTCAAAATGTTCTATAGGAGGATGAAGAGCAGTCAAACTGATTTATAATCGGACGAAGAGCAGTCAAACTGTTCTCTAGGAGGATGAAGTGCAGTCAAACTGGTTTATAGGAGGATGAAGAGCAGTCAAACTGCGTTATAAGAGGATGAAGAGCAGTCAAACTGATTTATAAGCGGACGAAGAGCAGTCAAACTGATTTATAATCGGACGAAAAGCAGTCAAACTGATTTATAAACGGATGAAGAGCAGTCAAACGGTTTTATAAAAGGATGAAGAGCAGTCAAACTGTTTTATACGAGGATGTAGAGCAGTCAGACTGTTTTACAAGAGGATGAAGAGCAGTCAACCTGTTTTACAAGAGGATGAAGAGCAATCAAACTGTTTTATAAGAGGATGAAGAGCAGTCAATCTGCGTTATAAAAGGATGAACAGCACTCAAACTGTTTTATAAGAGGACGAAGAGCAGTCAAACTGATTTATAATCGGACGAAGAGCAGTCAAACTGTTCTATAGGAGGATGAAGCGCAGTCAAACTGGTCTATAGGAGGATGAAGAGCAGTCAAACTGCTTTATAAAAGGATGAAGAGCAGTCAAACTGATTTATAAGAGGATGAAGAGCAGTCAAACTGCTTTATAAAAGGACGAAGAGCAGTCAAACTTTTTTAAAAGCGGACGAAGAGCAGTCAAACTGATTTATAATCGGACGAAGAGCAGTCAAACTGATTTATAATCGGACGAAGAGCAGTCAAACGGTTTTATAACAGGATCAAGAGCAGTCAAATTGATTTATAAGAGGATGAAGAGCAGTCAAACTGCTTTATAAAAGGATGAATAGCAGTCAAACTGTTTTATACGAGGATGTAGAGCAGTCAGACTGTTTTACAAGAGGATGAAGAGCAGTCAACCTGTTTTACAAGAGGATGAAGAGCAGTCAATCTGATTTATAATCGGATGAAGAGCAGTCAAACTGATTTATAAGAGGATGAAGAGCAGTCAAACTGCGTTATAAAAAGATGAAGAGCAGTCAAACTGTTTTATAAGAGGATGAAGAGCAGTCAAACTGATTTATAATCGGATGAAGAGCAGTCAGACTGCTTTACAAGAGGATGAAGAGCAGTCAAACTGGTCTATAGGAGGATGAAGAGCAGTCAAACTGCTTTATAAAAGGATGAAGAGCAGTCAAACTGATTTATAAGAGGATGAAGAGCAGTCAAACTGCTTTATAAAAGGACGAAGAGCAGTCAAACTTTTTTAAAAGCGGACGAAGAGCAGTCAAACTGATTTATAATCGGACGAAGAGCAGTCAAACTGATTTATAATCGGACGAAGAGCAGTCAAACGGTTTTATAACAGGATCAAGAGCAGTCAAATTGATTTATAAGAGGATGAAGAGCAGTCAAACTGCTTTATAAAAGGATGAATAGCAGTCAAACTGTTTTATACGAGGATGTAGAGCAGTCAGACTGTTTTACAAGAGGATGAAGAGCAGTCAACCTGTTTTACAAGAGGATGAAGAGCAGTCAATCTGATTTATAATCGGATGAAGAGCAGTCAAACTGATTTATAAGAGGATGAAGAGCAGTCAAACTGCGTTATAAAAAGATGAAGAGCAGTCAAACTGTTTTATAAGAGGATGAAGAGCAGTCAAACTGATTTATAATCGGATGAAGAGCAGTCAGACTGCTTTACAAGAGGATGAAGAGCAGTCAAACTGCTTTATAAAAGGATGAAGAGCAGTCAAACTGTTTTATAAGAGGACGAAGAGCAGTCAAACTGATTTATAATCGGACGAAGAGCAGTCAAACTGTTTCATAGGAGGATGAAGCGCAGTCAAACTGGTTTATAGGAGGATGAAGAGCAGTCAAACTGCTTTATAAGAGGATGAAGAGCAGTCAAACTGATTTATAAGAGGATGAAGAGCAGTCAAACTGCTTTATAAAAGGATGAAGAGCAGTCAAACTGTTTTATGAGCGGACGAAGAGCAGTCAAACTGATTTATAATCGGACGAAGAGCAGTCAAACTGATTTATAATCGGACGAAGAGCAGTCAAACTGATTTATAATCGGATGAAGAGCAGTCAGACTGTTTTACAAGAGGATGAAGAGCAGTCAAACTGCTTTATAAAAGGATGAAGAGCAGTCAAACTGTTTTATACGAGGACGAAGAGCAGTCAAACTGATTTATTATGGGACGAAGAGCAGTCAAACTGTTCTATAGGACGATGAAGCGCAGTCAAACTGGATTATAGGAGGATGAAGAGCAGTCAAACTGCTTTATAAGATGATGAAGAGCAGTCAAACTGATTTATAAGCGGACGAAGAGCAGTCAGATTGATTTATAATCGGACGAAGAGCAGTCAAACTGATTTATAAACGGACGAAGAGCAGTCAAACGGTTTTATACGAGGATGTAGAGCAGTCAGACTTTTTTACAAGAGGATGAAGAGCAGTAAACCTGTTTTACAAGAGGATGAAGAGCAGTCAAACTGTTTTATAAGAGGATGAAGAGCAGTCAAACTGCGTTATAAAAGGATGAAGAGCAGTCAAACTGATTTATAATTGGATGAAGAGCATTCAAACTGATTTGTAAGAGGATGAAGAGCAGTCAAACTGCTTTATAAAAGGATGAAGAGCAGTCAAACTGTTTTATAAGAGGACGAAGAGCAGTCAAACTGATTTATAATCGGACGAAGAGCAGTCAAACTGTTCTATAGGAGGATGAAGCGCAGTCAAACTGGTCTATAGGAGGATGAAGAGCAGTCAAACTGCTTTATAAAAGGATGAAGAGCAGTCAAACTGATTTATAAGAGGATGAAGAGCAGTCAAACTGCTTTATAAAAGGATGAAGAGCAGTCAAACTGTTTTATAAGCGGACGAAGAGCAGTCAAACTGATTTATAATCGGACGAAGAGCAGTCAAACTGATTTATAATCGGACGAAGAGCAGTCAAACGGTTTTATAAGAGGATGAAGAGCAGTCAAATTGATTTATAAGAGGATGAAGAGCAGTCAAACTGCTTTACAAGAGGATGAAGAGTAGTCAAACTGTTTTATAGGAGGATGAAGAGCAGTCAAACTGTTTTATAAGTGGATGAAGAGCAGTCAAACTGTTTTACAAGAGGATGATGATCAGTCAGTCTGTTTTACAAGAGGATGAAGAGCAGTCAACCTGTTTTAAAATAGGATGAAGAGCAGTCAAACTGTTTTATAGGAGGATGAAGAGCAGTCAAACTGTTTTATAGGAGGTTGAAGAGCAGTCAAACTGTTTTATAAGAGGATGAATAGCAGTCAATCTGTTTTATAAGAGGATGAAGAGCAGTCAACCTGTTTTACAAGAGGATGAAGAGCAGTCAACCTGTTTTACAAGAGGATGAAGAGCAGTCAAACTCTTTTATAAGAGGATGAAGAGAAGTCAACCTGTTTTACAAGAGGATGAAGAGCAGGCAAACTGTTTTATAAGGGGATGAAGAGCAGTCATTTTGTTTTAATGGAGGATGAAGAACAATCAAACTGTTTTATAAGAGGTTGAAGAGCAGTCAAACTGTTTTATAGGACGATGAAGATAAGTCAACCTGTTTTACAAGAGGATGAAGAGTAGTCAAACTGTTTTATAGGAGGATGAAGAGTAGTCAAACTGTTTTATAGGAGGATGAAGAGCAGTCAAACTGTTTTATAAGAGGATGACGAGCAGTCAAACTGTTTTATAAGTGCATGAAGAGCAGTCAAACTGTTTTACAGGAGGACAAAGAGCAGTCAAACTGTTTTATAAGAGGATGAATAGCAGTCAAACTGTTGTACAAGAGGATGAAGAGCAGCCATCCTGTTTTATAGGAGGATGAAGAGCAGTCAAACTGTTTTATAAGAGGATCAAGAGCAGTCAAACTGTTTTATAAGAGGATAAAGAGCAGTCAACCTGTTTCACAAGAGGATGAAGAGCAGTCAAACTGTTTTATAAGAGGATGAAGAGCAGTCAAACTGTTTTATAAGAGGAGGAAGAGCAGGCAAACTGTTTTATAATAGATGAAGAACAGTCAGCCTGTTTTACAAGAGGATGAAGAGCAGTCAAACTGGTTTACAGGAGGATGAAGAGCAGTCAAACGGCTTTATAAGAGGACAAAGAGCAGTCAAACTGATAAATAAGAGGACGAAGAGCAGTCAAACTGTTCTATAGGAGAATGAAGAGCAGTCAAACTGTTTTATAAGTGGATGAAGATCAGTCAAACTGTTTTATAAGAGGATGAAGAGCAGTCAAACTGTTTTATCAGAGGATGAAGAGCAGTCAAACTGTTTCATAGGAGGATGAAGAGCAGTCAACCTGTTTTATAGGAGTATGAAGAGCAGTCAAACTGTTTTACAAGAGGATGAAGAGCAGTCAAACTGTTTTATAAGAGGATGAAGAGCAGTCAACCTGTTTTACAAGAGGATGAAGAGCAGTCAAACTGTTTTATAAGAGTATGAAGAGCAGTCAACCTGTTTTACAAGAGGATGAAGAGCAGTCAAACTGTTCTATAAGGGGATGAAGAGCAGTCAACCTGTTTTATAGGAGGATGAAGAGCAATCAAACTGTTTTATAAGAGGATGAAGAGCAGTCAAACTGTTTTATAGTACGATGAAGATCAGTCAACCTGTTTTACAAGAGGACGAAGAGTAGTCAAACTGTTTTATAAGAGGATGAAGAGCAGTCAAACTGTTTTATAAGAGGATGAAGAGCAGTCAAACTGTTTTACAAGAGGATGATGATCAGTCAGTCTGTTTTACAAGAGGATGAAGAGCAGTCAAACTGTTTTACAAGAGGATGATGATCAGTCAGTCTGTTTTACAAGAGGATGAAGAGCAGTCAACCTGTTTTAAAATAGGATGAAGAGCAGTCAAACTGTTTTATAAGAGGATGATTAGCAGTCAAACTGTTTTACAAGAGGATTAAGATCAGTCAACCTGTTTTATAGGAGGATGAAGAGCAGTCAAACTGTTTTATAAACGGAAGAAGAGCAGACAAACGGTTTTATACGAGGATGTAGAGCAGTCAGACTTTTTTACAAGAGGATGAAGAGCAGTAAACCTGTTTTACAAGAGGATGAAGAGCAGTCAAACTGTTTTATAAGAGGATGAAGAGCAGTCAAACTGCGTTATAAAAGGATGAAGAGCAGTCAAACTGTTTTATAAGAGGACGAAGAGCAGTCAAACTGTTTTATAATTGGATGAAGAGCATTCAAACTGATTTGTAAGAGGATGAAGAGCAGTCAAACTGCTTTATAAAAGGATGAAGAGCAGTCAAACTGTTTTATAAGAGGACGAAGAGCAGTCAAACTGATTTATAATCGGACGAAGAGCAGTCAAACTGTTCTATAGGAGGATGAAGCGCAGTCAAACTGGTCTCTAGGAGGATGAAGAGCAGTCATACTGCTTTATAAAAGGATGAAGAGCAGTCAAACTGATTTATAAGAGGATGAAGAGCAGTCAAACTGCTTTATAAAAGGATGAAGAGCAGTCAAACTGTTTTATAAGCGGACGAAGAGCAGTCAAACTGATTTATAATCGGACGAAGAGCAGTCAAACTGATTTATAATCGGATGAAGAGCAGTCAAACTGTTTTACAAGAGGATGAAGAGCAGTCAAACTGTTTTATAAGAGGATGAAGAGCAGTCAACCTGTTTTACAAGAGGATGAACAGCAGTCAAACTTATTTACAGGAGGATGAAGAGCAGTCAAACTGTTTTATAAGAGGATGAAGAGCAGTCAACCTGTTTTACAAGAGGATGAAGAGCAGTCAAACTGTTTTATAAGAGTATGAAGAGCAGTCAACCTGTTTTAAAAGAGGATGAAGACCAGTTAAACTGTTCTATAAGGGGATGAAGAGCAGTCAACCTGTTTTATAGGAGGATGAAGAGCAATCAAACTGTTTTATAAGAGGATGAAGAGCAGTCAAACTGTTTTATAGTACGATGAAGATCAGTCAACCTGTTTTACAAGAGGACGAAGAGTAGTCAAACTGTTTTATAAGAGGATGAAGAGCAGTCAAACTGTTTTATAAGAGGATGAAGAGCAGTCAAACTGTTTTACAAGAGGATGATGATCAGTCAGTCTGTTTTACAAGAGGATGAAGAGCAGTCAAACTGTTTTACAAGAGGATGATGATCAGTCAGTCTGTTTTACAAGAGGATGAAGAGCAGTCAACCTGTTTTAAAATAGGATGAAGAGCAGTCAAACTGTTTTATAAGAGGATGATTAGCAGTCAAACTGTTTTACAAGAGGATTAAGATCAGTCAACCTGTTTTATAGGAGGATGAAGAGCAGTCAAACTGTTTTATAAACGGACGAAGAGCAGACAAACGGTTTTATACGAGGATGTAGAGCAGTCAGACTTTTTTACAAGAGGATGAAGAGCAGTAAACCTGTTTTACAAGAGGATGAAGAGCAGTAAACCTGTTTTACAAGAGGATGAAGAGCAGTCAAACTGTTTTATAAGAGGATGACGAGCAGTCAAACTGTTTTATAAGTGCATGAAGAGCAGTCAAACTGTTTTATAGGAGGACAAAGAGCAGTCAAACTGTTTTATAAGAGGATGAATAGCAGTCAAACTGTTGTACAAGAGGATGAAGAGCAGCCATCCTGTTTTATAGGAGGATGAAGAGCAGTCAAACTGTTTTATAAGAGGATCAAGAGCAGTCAAACTGTTTTATAAGAGGATAAAGAGCAGTCAACCTGTTTCACAAGAGGATGAAGAGCAGTCAAACTGTTTTATAAGAGGATGAAGAGCAGTCAAACTGTTTTATAAGAGGAGGAAGAGCAGGCAAACTGTTTTATAATAGATGAAGAACAGTCAGCCTGTTTTACAAGAGGATGAAGAGCAGTCAAACTGGTTTACAGGAGGATGAAGAGCAGTCAAACGGCTTTATAAGAGGACAAAGAGCAGTCAAACTGATAAATAAGAGGACGAAGAGCAGTCAAACTGTTCTATAGGAGAATGAAGAGCAGTCAAACTGTTTTATAAGTGGATGAAGATCAGTCAAACTGTTTTATAAGAGGATGAAGAGCAGTCAAACTGTTTTATCAGAGGATGAAGAGCAGTCAAACTGTTTCATAGGAGGATGAAGAGCAGTCAACCTGTTTTATAGGAGTATGAAGAGCAGTCAAACTGTTTTACAAGAGGATGAAGAGCAGTCAAACTGTTTTATAAGAGGATGAAGAGCAGTCAACCTGTTTTACAAGAGGATGAAGAGCAGTCAAACTGTTTTATAAGAGTATGAAGAGCAGTCAACCTGTTTTACAAGAGGATGAAGAGCAGTCAAACTGTTCTATAAGGGGATGAAGAGCAGTCAACCTGTTTTATAGGAGGATGAAGAGCAATCAAACTGTTTTATAAGAGGATGAAGAGCAGTCAAACTGTTTTATAGTACGATGAAGATCAGTCAACCTGTTTTACAAGAGGACGAAGAGTAGTCAAACTGTTTTATAAGAGGATGAAGAGCAGTCAAACTGTTTTATAAGAGGATGAAGAGCAGTCAAACTGTTTTACAAGAGGATGATGATCAGTCAGTCTGTTTTACAAGAGGATGAAGAGCAGTCAAACTGTTTTACAAGAGGATGATGATCAGTCAGTCTGTTTTACAAGAGGATGAAGAGCAGTCAACCTGTTTTAAAATAGGATGAAGAGCAGTCAAACTGTTTTATAAGAGGATGATTAGCAGTCAAACTGTTTTACAAGAGGATTAAGATCAGTCAACCTGTTTTATAGGAGGATGAAGAGCAGTCAAACTGTTTTATAAACGGAAGAAGAGCAGACAAACGGTTTTATACGAGGATGTAGAGCAGTCAGACTTTTTTACAAGAGGATGAAGAGCAGTAAACCTGTTTTACAAGAGGATGAAGAGCAGTCAAACTGTTTTATAAGAGGATGAAGAGCAGTCAAACTGCGTTATAAAAGGATGAAGAGCAGTCAAACTGTTTTATAAGAGGACGAAGAGCAGTCAAACTGATTTATAATTGGATGAAGAGCATTCAAACTGATTTGTAAGAGGATGAAGAGCAGTCAAACTGCTTTATAAAAGGATGAAGAGCAGTCAAACTGTTTTATAAGAGGACGAAGAGCAGTCAAACTGATTTATAATCGGACGAAGAGCAGTCAAACTGTTCTATAGGAGGATGAAGCGCAGTCAAACTGGTCTCTAGGAGGATGAAGAGCAGTCATACTGCTTTATAAAAGGATGAAGAGCAGTCAAACTGATTTATAAGAGGATGAAGAGCAGTCAAACTGCTTTATAAAAGGATGAAGAGCAGTCAAACTGTTTTATAAGCGGACGAAGAGCAGTCAAACTGATTTATAATCGGACGAAGAGCAGTCAAACTGATTTATAATCGGATGAAGAGCAGTCAAACTGTTTTACAAGAGGATGAAGAGCAGTCAAACTGTTTTATAAGAGGATGAAGAGCAGTCAACCTGTTTTACAAGAGGATGAACAGCAGTCAAACTTATTTACAGGAGGATGAAGAGCAGTCAAACTGTTTTATAAGAGGATGAAGAGCAGTCAACCTGTTTTACAAGAGGATGAAGAGCAGTCAAACTGTTTTATAAGAGTATGAAGAGCAGTCAACCTGTTTTAAAAGAGGATGAAGACCAGTTAAACTGTTCTATAAGGGGATGAAGAGCAGTCAACCTGTTTTATAGGAGGATGAAGAGCAATCAAACTGTTTTATAAGAGGATGAAGAGCAGTCAAACTGTTTTATAGTACGATGAAGATCAGTCAACCTGTTTTACAAGAGGACGAAGAGTAGTCAAACTGTTTTATAAGAGGATGAAGAGCAGTCAAACTGTTTTATAAGAGGATGAAGAGCAGTCAAACTGTTTTACAAGAGGATGATGATCAGTCAGTCTGTTTTACAAGAGGATGAAGAGCAGTCAAACTGTTTTACAAGAGGATGATGATCAGTCAGTCTGTTTTACAAGAGGATGAAGAGCAGTCAACCTGTTTTAAAATAGGATGAAGAGCAGTCAAACTGTTTTATAAGAGGATGATTAGCAGTCAAACTGTTTTACAAGAGGATTAAGATCAGTCAACCTGTTTTATAGGAGGATGAAGAGCAGTCAAACTGTTTTATAAACGGACGAAGAGCAGACAAACGGTTTTATACGAGGATGTAGAGCAGTCAGACTTTTTTACAAGAGGATGAAGAGCAGTAAACCTGTTTTACAAGAGGATGAAGAGCAGTAAACCTGTTTTACAAGAGGATGAAGAGCAGTCAAACTGCGTTATAAAAGGATGAAGAGCAGTCAAACTGTTTTATAAGAGGACGAAGAGCAGTCAAACTGATTTATAATTGGATGAAGAGCATTCAAACTGATTTGTAAGAGGATGAAGAGCAGTCAAACTGCTTTATAAAAGGATGAAGAGCAGTCAAACTGTTTTATAAGAGGACGAAGAGCAGTCAAACTGATTTATAATCGGACGAAGAGCAGTCAAACTGTTCTATAGGAGGATGAAGCGCAGTCAAACTGGTCTATAGGAGGATGAAGAGCAGTCAAACTGCTTTATAAAAGGATGAAGAGCAGTCAAACTGATTTATAAGAGGATGAAGAGCAGTCAAACTGCTTTATAAAAGGATGAAGAGCAGTCAAACTGTTTTATAAGCGGACGAAGAGCAGTCAAACTGATTTATAATCGGACGAAGAGCAGTCAAACTGATTTATAATCGGACGAAGAGCAGTCAAACGGTTTTATAAGAGGATGAAGAGCAGTCAAATTGATTTATAAGAGGATGAAGAGCAGTCAAACTGCTTTATAAAAGGATGAAGAGCAGTCAAACTGTTTTATACGAGGATGTAGAGCAGTCAGACTGTTTTACAAGAGGATGAAGAGCAGTCAACCTGTTTTACAAGAGGATGAAGAGTAGTCAAACTGTTTTAGAGGAGGATGAAGAGCAGTCAAACTGTTTTATAAGAGGATGAAGAGCAGTCAAACTGTTTTACAAGAGGATGATGATCAGTCAGTCTGTTTTACAAGAGGATGAAGAGCAGTCAACCTGTTTTAAAATAGGATGAAGAGCAGTCAAACTGTTTTATAAGAGGATGAAGAGAAGTCAAACTGTTTTATAGGAGGATGAAGAGCAGTCAAACTGTTTTATAAGAGGACGAATAGCAGTCAAACTGTTTTATAAGAGGATGAAGAGCAGTCAACCTGTTTTACAAGAGGATGAAGAGCAGTCAACCTGTTTTACAAGAGGATGAAGAGCAGTCAAACTCTTTTATAAGAGGATGAAGAGAAGTCAACCTGTTTTACAAGAGGATGAAGAGCAGTCAAACTGTTTTATAAGGGGATGAAGAGCAGTCATTCTGTTTTAATGGAGGATGAAGAACAATCAAACTGTTTTATAAGAGGTTGAAGAGCAGTCAAACTGTTTTATAGGACGATGAAGATCAGTCAACCTGTTTTACAAGAGGATGAAGAGTAGTCAAACTGTTTTATAGGAGGATGAAGAGTAGTCAAACTGTTTTATAGGAGGATGAAGAGCAGTCAAACTGTTTTATAAGAGGATGAAGAGCAGTCAAACTGTTTTATAAGTGCATGAAGAGCAGTCAAACTGTTTTATAGGAGGACAAAGAGCAGTCAAACTGTTTTGTCAGAGGATGAAGAGCAGTCAAACTGTTTTATAAGAGGATGAATAGCAGTCGAACTGTTTTACAAGAGGATGAAGAGCAGCCAACCTTTTTTATAGGAGGATGAAGAGCAGTCAAACTGTTTTATAAGAGGATCAAGAGCATTCAAACTGTTTTATAAGAGGATAAAGAGCAGTCAACCTGTTTCACAAGAGGATGAAGAGCAGTCAAACTGTTTTATAAGAGGATGAAGAGCAGTCAAACTGTTTTATAAGAGGATGAAGAGCAGGCAAACTGTTTTATAATAGATGAAGAACAGTCAGCCTGTTTTACAAGAGGATGAAGAGCAGTCAAACTGGTTTACAGGAGGATGAAGAGCAGTCAAACTGCTTTATAAGAGGACAAAGAGCAGTCAAACTGATAAATAAGAGGACGAAGAGCAGTCAAACTGTTCTATAGGAGAATGAAGAGCAGTCAAACTGTTTTATAAGTGGATGAAGATCAGTCAAACTGTTTTATAAGAGGATGAAGAGCAGTCAAACTGTTTTACAAGAGGATGAAGAGCAGTCAAACTGTTTTATAAGAGGACGAAGAGCAGTCAACCTGTTTTACAAGAGGATGAACAGCAGTCAAACTGTTTTACAGGAGGATGAAGAGCAGTCAAACTGTTTTACAAGAGGATGAAGAGCAGTCAACCTGTTTTACAAGAGGATGAAGAGCAGTCAAACTGTTTTATAAGAGTATGAAGAGCAGTCAACCTGTTTTACAAGAGGATGAAGAGCAGTCAAACTGTTCTATAAGGGGATGAAGAGCAGTCAACCTGTTTTATAGGAGGATGAAGAGCAATCAAACTGTTTTTAAGAGGATGAAGAGCAGTCAAACTGTTTTATAGTACGATGAAGATCAGTCAACCTGTTTTACAAGAGGACGAAGAGTAGTCAAACTGTTTTATAAGAGGATGAAGAGCAGTCAAACTGTTTTATAAGAGGATGAAGAGCAGTCAAACTGTTTTACAAGAGGATGATTATCAGTCGGTCTGTTTTACAAGAGGATGAAGAGCAGTCAACCTGTTTTAAAATAGGATGAAGTGCAGTCAAACTGTTTTATAAGAGGATGATTAGCAGTCAAACTGTTTTACAAGAGGATTAAGATCAGTCAACCTGTTTTATAGGAGGATGAAGAGCAGTCAAACTGTTTTATAAGATGATCAAGATCAGTAAAACTGTTTTACAAGAGGATGAAGAGTACTCAAACTGTTTTATAGGAGGATGAAGAGCAGTCAAACTGTTTTATAAGAGGATGAAGAGCAGTCAAACTGTTTTACAAGAGGATGATGATCAGTCAGTCTGTTTTACAAGAGGATGAAGAGCAGTCAAATTGTTTTATAGGAGGATGAAGAGCTGTCAAATTGATTTATAAGAGGATGAAGATCAGTCAAACTGTTTTATAAGAGGATGAAGAGCAGTCAAACTGTTTTACAAGAGGATGAAGAGCAGTAAAACTGTTTTATAAGAGGATGAAGAGCAGTCAACCTGTTTTACAAGAGGATGAAGAGCAGTCAAACTGTTTTACAGGAGGATGAAGAGCAGTCAAACTGTTTTATAAGAGTATGAAGAGCAGTCAACCTGTTTTACAAGAGGATGAAGAGCAGTCAAACTGTTCTATAAGGGGATGAAGAGCAGTCAACCTGTTTTATAGGAGGATGAAGAGCAATCAAACTGTTTTATAAGAGGATGAAGAGCAGTCAAACTGTTTTATAGTACGATGAAGATCAGTCAACCTGTTTTACAAGAGGATGAAGAGTAGTCAAACTGTTTTATAGGAGGATGAAGAGCAGTCAAACTGTTTTATAAGAGGATGAAGAGCAGTCAAACTGTTTTACAAGAGGATGATGATCAGTCAGTCTGTTTTACAAGAGGATGAAGAGCAGTCAAACTGTTTTATAGGAGGATGAAGAGCAGTCAAACTGTTTTAAAATAGGATGAAGAGCAGTCAAACTGTTTTATAGGAGGATGAAGAGCAGTCAAACTGTTTTATAGGAGGATGAAGAGCAGTCAAACTGTTTTATAAGAGGATGAAGAGCAGTCAAACTGTTTCATAGGAGGATGAAGAGCAGTCAACCTGTTTTATAGGAGGATGAAGAGCAGTCAAACTGTTTTATAAGATAATCAAGAGCAGTCAAACTGTTTTACAAGAGGATGAAGAGCAGTCAAACTGTTTTACAGGAGGATGAAGAGCAGTCAACCTGTTTTATAGGAGGATGAAGAGCAGTCAAACTGTTTTATAAGAGGATCAAGAGCAGTCAAACTGTTTTATCAGAGGATGAAGAGCAGTCAAACTGTTTCATAGGAGGATGAAGAGCAGTCAACCTGTTTTATAGGAGTATGAAGAGCAGTCAAACTGTTTTACAAGAGGATGAAGAGCAGTCAAACTGTTTTATATGAGGATGAAGATCAGTCAACCTGTTTTACAGGAGGATGAAGAGCAGTCAACCTGTTTTATAGGAGGATGAAGAGCAGTCAAACTGTTTTATAGGGGATGAAGAGCAGTCAACCTGTTTTACAAGAGGATGAAGAGCAATCAAACTGTTTTATAAGAGGATGAAGAGCAGTCAATCTGCGTTATAAAAGGATGAACAGCACTCAAACTGTTTTATAAGAGGACGAAGAGCAGTCAAACTGATTTATAATCGGACGAAGAGCAGTCAAACTGTTCTATAGGAGGATGAAGCGCAGTCAAACTGGTCTATAGGAGGATGAAGAGCAGTCAAACTGCTTTATAAAAGGATGAAGAGCAGTCAAACTGATTTATAAGAGGATGAAGAGCAGTCAAACTGCTTTATAAAAGGACGAAGAGCAGTCAAACTTTTTTAAAAGCGGACGAAGAGCAGTCAAACTGATTTATAATCGGACGAAGAGCAGTCAAACTGATTTATAATCGGACGAAGAGCAGTCAAACGGTTTTATAACAGGATCAAGAGCAGTCAAATTGATTTATAAGAGGATGAAGAGCAGTCAAACTGCTTTATAAAAGGATGAATAGCAGTCAAACTGTTTTATACGAGGATGTAGAGCAGTCAGACTGTTTTACAAGAGGATGAAGAGCAGTCAACCTGTTTTACAAGAGGATGAAGAGCAGTCAATCTGATTTATAATCGGATGAAGAGCAGTCAAACTGATTTATAAAAGGATGAAGAGCAGTCAAACTGCGTTATAAAAAGATGAAGAGCAGTCAAACTGTTTTATAAGAGGATGAAGAGCAGTCAAACTGATTTATAATCGGATGAAGAGCAGTCAGACTGCTTTACAAGAGGATGAAGAGCAGTCAAACTGGTCTATAGGAGGATGAAGAGCAGTCAAACTGCTTTATAAAAGGATGAAGAGCAGTCAAACTGATTTATAAGAGGATGAAGAGCAGTCAAACTGCTTTATAAAAGGACGAAGAGCAGTCAAACTTTTTTAAAAGCGGACGAAGAGCAGTCAAACTGATTTATAATCGGACGAAGAGCAGTCAAACTGATTTATAATCGGACGAAGAGCAGTCAAACGGTTTTATAACAGGATCAAGAGCAGTCAAATTGATTTATAAGAGGATGAAGAGCAGTCAAACTGCTTTATAAAAGGATGAATAGCAGTCAAACTGTTTTATACGAGGATGTAGAGCAGTCAGACTGTTTTACAAGAGGATGAAGAGCAGTCAACCTGTTTTACAAGAGGATGAAGAGCAGTCAATCTGATTTATAATCGGATGAAGAGCAGTCAAACTGATTTATAAGAGGATGAAGAGCAGTCAAACTGCGTTATAAAAAGATGAAGAGCAGTCAAACTGTTTTATAAGAGGATGAAGAGCAGTCAAACTGATTTATAATCGGATGAAGAGCAGTCAGACTGCTTTACAAGAGGATGAAGAGCAGTCAAACTGCTTTATAAAAGGATGAAGAGCAGTCAAACTGTTTTATAAGAGGACGAAGAGCAGTCAAACTGATTTATAATCGGACGAAGAGCAGTCAAACTGTTTCATAGGAGGATGAAGCGCAGTCAAACTGGTTTATAGGAGGATGAAGAGCAGTCAAACTGCTTTATAAGAGGATGAAGAGCAGTCAAACTGATTTATAAGAGGATGAAGAGCAGTCAAACTGCTTTATAAAAGGATGAAGAGCAGTCAAACTGTTTTATGAGCGGACGAAGAGCAGTCAAACTGATTTATAATCGGACGAAGAGCAGTCAAACTGATTTATAATCGGACGAAGAGCAGTCAAACTGATTTATAATCGGATGAAGAGCAGTCAGACTGTTTTACAAGAGGATGAAGAGCAGTCAAACTGCTTTATAAAAGGATGAAGAGCAGTCAAACTGTTTTATACGAGGACGAAGAGCAGTCAAACTGATTTATTATGGGACGAAGAGCAGTCAAACTGTTCTATAGGACGATGAAGCGCAGTCAAACTGGATTATAGGAGGATGAAGAGCAGTCAAACTGCTTTATAAGATGATGAAGAGCAGTCAAACTGATTTATAAGCGGACGAAGAGCAGTCAGATTGATTTATAATCGGACGAAGAGCAGTCAAACTGATTTATAATCGGACGAAGAGCAGTCAAACGGTTTTATAACAGTATCAAGAGCAGTCAAATTGATTTATAAGAGGATGAAGAGCAGTCAAACTGCTTTATAAAAGGATGAATAGCAGTCAAACTGTTTTATAAGAGGACGAAGAGCAGTCAACCGGCTTTATAAAAGGATGAAGAGCAGTCAAACTGTTTTATAAGAGGACGAAGAGCAGTCAAACTGATTTATAATCGGACGAAGAGCAGTCAAACTGTTCTATAGGAGGATGAAGCGCAGTCAAACTGTTCTATAGGAGGATGAAGAGCAGTCAAACTGCTTTATAAGAGGATGAAGAGCAGTCAAACTGATTTATAAGAGGATGAAGAGCAGTCAAACTGTTTTATAAAAGGATGAAGAGCAGTCAAACTGTTTTATAAGCGGACGAAGACCAGTCAAACTGATTTATAATCGGACGAAGAGCAGTCAAACTGATTTATAATCGGACGAAGAGCAGTCAAACGGTTTTATAATCGGACGAAGAGCAGTCAAAATGTTCTATAGGAGGATGAAGAGCAGTCAAACTGATTTATAATCGGACGAAGAGCAGTCAAACTGTTCTATAGGAGGATGAAGTGCAGTCAAACTGGTTTATAGGAGGATGAAGAGCAGTCAAACTGCGTTATAAGAGGATGAAGAGCAGTCAAATTGATTTATAAGAGGATGAAGAGCAGTCAAACTGCTTTATAAAAGGATGAAGAGCAGTCAAACTGTTTTATACGAGGATGTAGAGCAGTCAGACTGTTTTACAAGAGGATGAAGAGCAGTCAACCTGTTTTACAAGAGGATGAAGAGCAGTCAATCTGTTCTATAGGAGTATGAAGAGCAGTCAAACTGCTTTATAAAAGGATGAAGAGCAGTCAAACTGTTTTATAAGAGGACGAAGAGCAGTCAACCTGCTTTATAAAAGGATGAAGAGCAGTCAAACTGTTTTATAAGAGGACGAAGAGCAGTCAAACTGATTTATAATCGGACGAAGAGCAGTCAAACTGTTCTATAGGAGGATGAAGCGCAGTCAAACTGTTCTATAGGAGGATGAAGAGCAGTCAAACTGCTTTATAAGAGGATGAAGAGCAGTCAAACTGATTTATAAGAGGATGAAGAGCAGTCAAACTGCTTTATAAAAGGATGAAGAGCAGTCAAACTGTTTTATAAGCGGACGAAGACCAGTCAAACTGATTTATAATCGGACGAAGAGCAGTCAAACTGATTTATAATCGGACGAAGAGCAGTCAAACGGTTTTATAATCGGACGAAGAGCAGTCAAAATGTTCTATAGGAGGATGAAGAGCAGTCAAACTGATTTATAATCGGACGAAGAGCAGTCAAACTGTTCTATAGGAGGATGAAGTGCAGTCAAACTGGTTTATAGGAGGATGAAGAGCAGTCAAACTGCGTTATAAGAGGATGAAGAGCAGTCAAACTGATTTATAAGCGGACGAAGAGCAGTCAAACTGATTTATAATCGGACGAAAAGCAGTCAAACTGATTTATAAACGGATGAAGAGCAGTCAAACGGTTTTATAAAAGGATGAAGAGCAGTCAAACTGTTTTATACGAGGATGTAGAGCAGTCAGACTGTTTTACAAGAGGATGAAGAGCAGTCAACCTGTTTTACAAGAGGATGAAGAGCAATCAAACTGTTTTATAAGAGGATGAAGAGCAGTCAATCTGCGTTATAAAAGGATGAACAGCACTCAAACTGTTTTATAAGAGGACGAAGAGCAGTCAAACTGATTTATAATCGGACGAAGAGCAGTCAAACTGTTCTATAGGAGGATGAAGCGCAGTCAAACTGGTCTATAGGAGGATGAAGAGCAGTCAAACTGCTTTATAAAAGGATGAAGAGCAGTCAAACTGATTTATAAGAGGATGAAGAGCAGTCAAACTGCTTTATAAAAGGACGAAGAGCAGTCAAACTTTTTTAAAAGCGGACGAAGAGCAGTCAAACTGATTTATAATCGGACGAAGAGCAGTCAAACTGATTTATAATCGGACGAAGAGCAGTCAAACGGTTTTATAACAGGATCAAGAGCAGTCAAATTGATTTATAAGAGGATGAAGAGCAGTCAAACTGCTTTATAAAAGGATGAATAGCAGTCAAACTGTTTTATACGAGGATGTAGAGCAGTCAGACTGTTTTACAAGAGGATGAAGAGCAGTCAACCTGTTTTACAAGAGGATGAAGAGCAGTCAATCTGATTTATAATCGGATGAAGAGCAGTCAAACTGATTTATAAGAGGATGAAGAGCAGTCAAACTGCGTTATAAAAAGATGAAGAGCAGTCAAACTGTTTTATAAGAGGATGAAGAGCAGTCAAACTGATTTATAATCGGATGAAGAGCAGTCAGACTGCTTTACAAGAGGATGAAGAGCAGTCAAACTGGTCTATAGGAGGATGAAGAGCAGTCAAACTGCTTTATAAAAGGATGAAGAGCAGTCAAACTGATTTATAAGAGGATGAAGAGCAGTCAAACTGCTTTATAAAAGGACGAAGAGCAGTCAAACTTTTTTAAAAGCGGACGAAGAGCAGTCAAACTGATTTATAATCGGACGAAGAGCAGTCAAACTGATTTATAATCGGACGAAGAGCAGTCAAACGGTTTTATAACAGGATCAAGAGCAGTCAAATTGATTTATAAGAGGATGAAGAGCAGTCAAACTGCTTTATAAAAGGATGAATAGCAGTCAAACTGTTTTATACGAGGATGTAGAGCAGTCAGACTGTTTTACAAGAGGATGAAGAGCAGTCAACCTGTTTTACAAGAGGATGAAAAGCAGTCAATCTGATTTATAATCGGATGAAGAGCAGTCAAACTGATTTATAAGAGGATGAAGAGCAGTCAAACTGCGTTATAAAAAGATGAAGAGCAGTCAAACTGTTTTATAAGAGGATGAAGAGCAGTCAAACTGATTTATAATCGGATGAAGAGCAGTCAGACTGCTTTACAAGAGGATGAAGAGCAGTCAAACTGCTTTATAAAAGGATGAAGAGCAGTCAAACTGTTTTATAAGAGGACGAAGAGCAGTCAAACTGATTTATAATCGGACGAAGAGCAGTCAAACTGTTTCATAGGAGGATGAAGCGCAGTCAAACTGGTTTATAGGAGGATGAAGAGCAGTCAAACTGCTTTATAAGAGGATGAAGAGCAGTCAAACTGATTTATAAGAGGATGAAGAGCAGTCAAACTGCTTTATAAAAGGATGAAGAGCAGTCAAACTGTTTTATGAGCGGACGAAGAGCAGTCAAACTGATTTATAATCGGACGAAGAGCAGTCAAACTGATTTATAATCGGACGAAGAGCAGTCAAACTGATTTATAATCGGATGAAGAGCAGTCAGACTGTTTTACAAGAGGATGAAGAGCAGTCAAACTGCTTTATAAAAGGATGAAGAGCAGTCAAACTGTTTTATACGAGGACGAAGAGCAGTCAAACTGATTTATAAGAGGATGAAGAGCAGTCAAACTGCTTTATAAAAGGATGAATAGCAGTCAAACTGTTTTATACGAGGATGTAGAGCAGTCAGACTGTTTTACAAGAGGATGAAGAGCAGTCAACCTGTTTTACAAGAGGATGAAGAGCAGTCAATCTGATTTATAATCGGATGAAGAGCAGTCAAACTGATTTATAAGAGGATGAAGAGCAGTCAAACTGCGTTATAAAAAGATGAAGAGCAGTCAAACTGTTTTATAAGAGGATGAAGAGCAGTCAAACTGATTTATAATCGGATGAAGAGCAGTCAGACTGCTTTACAAGAGGATGAAGAGCAGTCAAACTGGTCTATAGGAGGATGAAGAGCAGTCAAACTGCTTTATAAAAGGATGAAGAGCAGTCAAACTGATTTATAAGAGGATGAAGAGCAGTCAAACTGCTTTATAAAAGGACGAAGAGCAGTCAAACTTTTTTAAAAGCGGACGAAGAGCAGTCAAACTGATTTATAATCGGACGAAGAGCAGTCAAACTGATTTATAATCGGACGAAGAGCAGTCAAACGGTTTTATAACAGGATCAAGAGCAGTCAAATTGATTTATAAGAGGATGAAGAGCAGTCAAACTGCTTTATAAAAGGATGAATAGCAGTCAAACTGTTTTATACGAGGATGTAGAGCAGTCAGACTGTTTTACAAGAGGATGAAGAGCAGTCAGCCTGTTTTACAAGAGGATGAAAAGCAGTCAATCTGATTTATAATCGGATGAAGAGCAGTCAAACTGATTTATAAGAGGATGAAGAGCAGTCAAACTGCGTTATAAAAAGATGAAGAGCAGTCAAACTGTTTTATAAGAGGATGAAGAGCAGTCAAACTGATTTATAATCGGATGAAGAGCAGTCAGACTGCTTTACAAGAGGATGAAGAGCAGTCAAACTGCTTTATAAAAGGATGAAGAGCAGTCAAACTGTTTTATAAGAGGACGAAGAGCAGTCAAACTGATTTATAATCGGACGAAGAGCAGTCAAACTGTTTCATAGGAGGATGAAGCGCAGTCAAACTGGTTTATAGGAGGATGAAGAGCAGTCAAACTGCTTTATAAGAGGATGAAGAGCAGTCAAACTGATTTATAAGAGGATGAAGAGCAGTCAAACTGCTTTATAAAAGGATGAAGAGCAGTCAAACTGTTTTATGAGCGGACGAACAGCAGTCAAACTGATTTATAATCGGACGAAGAGCAGTCAAACTGATTTATAATCGGACGAAGAGCAGTCAAACTGATTTATAATCGGATGAAGAGCAGTCAGACTGTTTTACAAGAGGATGAAGAGCAGTCAAACTGCTTTATAAAAGGATGAAGAGCAGTCAAACTGTTTTATACGAGGACGAAGAGCAGTCAAACTGATTTATTATGGGACGAAGAGCAGTCAAACTGTTCTATAGGACGATGAAGCGCAGTCAAACTGGATTATAGGAGGATGAAGAGCAGTCAAACTGCTTTATAAGATGATGAAGAGCAGTCAAACTGATTTATAAGCGGACGAAGAGCAGTCAGATTGATTTATAATCGGACGAAGAGCAGTCAAACTGATTTATAAACGGACGAAGAGCAGTCAAACGGTTTTATACGAGGATGTAGAGCAGTCAGACTTTTTTACAAGAGGATGAAGAGCAGTAAACCTGTTTTACAAGAGGATGAAGAGCAGTCAAACTGTTTTATAAGAGGATGAAGAGCAGTCAAACTGCGTTATAAAAGGATGAAGAGCAGTCAAACTGATTTATAATTGGATGAAGAGCATTCAAACTGATTTGTAAGAGGATGAAGAGCAGTCAAACTGCTTTATAAAAGGATGAAGAGCAGTCAAACTGTTTTATAAGAGGACGAAGAGCAGTCAAACTGATTTATAATCGGACGAAGAGCAGTCAAACTGTTCTATAGGAGGATGAAGCGCAGTCAAACTGGTCTATAGGAGGATGAAGAGCAGTCAAACTGCTTTATAAAAGGATGAAGAGCAGTCAAACTGATTTATAAGAGGATGAAGAGCAGTCAAACTGCTTTATAAAAGGATGAAGAGCAGTCAAACTGTTTTATAAGCGGACGAAGAGCAGTCAAACTGATTTATAATCGGACGAAGAGCAGTCAAACTGATTTATAATCGGACGAAGAGCAGTCAAACGGTTTTATAAGAGGATGAAGAGCAGTCAAATTGATTTATAAGAGGATGAAGAGCAGTCAAACTGCTTTACAAGAGGATGAAGAGTAGTCAAACTGTTTTATAGGAGGATGAAGAGCAGTCAAACTGTTTTATAAGTGGATGAAGAGCAGTCAAACTGTTTTACAAGAGGATGATGATCAGTCAGTCTGTTTTACAAGAGGATGAAGAGCAGTCAACCTGTTTTAAAATAGGATGAAGAGCAGTCAAACTGTTTTATAGGAGGATGAAGAGCAGTCAAACTGTTTTATAGGAGGTTGAAGAGCAGTCAAACTGTTTTATAAGAGGATGAATAGCAGTCAATCTGTTTTATAAGAGGATGAAGAGCAGTCAACCTGTTTTACAAGAGGATGAAGAGCAGTCAACCTGTTTTACAAGAGGATGAAGAGCAGTCAAACTCTTTTATAAGAGGATGAAGAGAAGTCAACCTGTTTTACAAGAGGATGAAGAGCAGGCAAACTGTTTTATAAGGGGATGAAGAGCAGTCATTTTGTTTTAATGGAGGATGAAGAACAATCAAACTGTTTTATAAGAGGTTGAAGAGCAGTCAAACTGTTTTATAGGACGATGAAGATAAGTCAACCTGTTTTACAAGAGGATGAAGAGTAGTCAAACTATTTTATAGGAGGATGAAGAGTAGTCAAACTGTTTTATAGGAGGATGAAGAGCAGTCAAACTGTTTTATAAGAGGATGACGAGCAGTCAAACTGTTTTATAAGTGCATGAAGAGCAGTCAAACTGTTTTATAGGAGGACAAAGAGCAGTCAAACTGTTTTATAAGAGGATGAATAGCAGTCAAACTGTTGTACAAGAGGATGAAGAGCAGCCATCCTGTTTTATAGGAGGATGAAGAGCAGTCAAACTGTTTTATAAGAGGATCAAGAGCAGTCAAACTGTTTTATAAGAGGATAAAGAGCAGTCAACCTGTTTCACAAGAGGATGAAGAGCAGTCAAACTGTTTTATAAGAGGATGAAGAGCAGTCAAACTGTTTTATAAGAGGAGGAAGAGCAGGCAAACTGTTTTATAATAGATGAAGAACAGTCAGCCTGTTTTACAAGAGGATGAAGAGCAGTCAAACTGGTTTACAGGAGGATGAAGAGCAGTCAAACGGCTTTATAAGAGGACAAAGAGCAGTCAAACTGATAAATAAGAGGACGAAGAGCAGTCAAACTGTTCTATAGGAGAATGAAGAGCAGTCAAACTGTTTTATAAGTGGATGAAGATCAGTCAAACTGTTTTATAAGAGGATGAAGAGCAGTCAAACTGTTTTATCAGAGGATGAAGAGCAGTCAAACTGTTTCATAGGAGGATGAAGAGCAGTCAACCTGTTTTATAGGAGTATGAAGAGCAGTCAAACTGTTTTACAAGAGGATGAAGAGCAGTCAAACTGTTTTATAAGAGGATGAAGAGCAGTCAACCTGTTTTACAAGAGGATGAAGAGCAGTCAAACTGTTTTATAAGAGTATGAAGAGCAGTCA
Organism: Lampris incognitus; assembly: GCF_029633865.1. Taxonomy (NCBI): domain Eukaryota; kingdom Metazoa; phylum Chordata; class Actinopteri; order Lampriformes; family Lampridae; genus Lampris; species Lampris incognitus. Next base: position 48,010,652 of record NC_079222.1, read on the forward strand.
ACCTGTTTTACAAGAGGATGAAGAGCAGTCAAACTGTTCTATAAGGGGATGAAGAGCAGTCAACCTGTTTTATAGGAGGATGAAGAGCAATCAAACTGTTTTATAAGAGGATGAAGAGCAGTCAAACTGTTTTATAGTACGATGAAGATCAGTCAACCTGTTTTACAAGAGGACGAAGAGTAGTCAAACTGTTTTATAAGAGGATGAAGAGCAGTCAAACTGTTTTATAAGAGGATGAAGAGCAGTCAAACTGTTTTACAAGAGGATGATGATCAGTCAGTCTGTTTTACAAGAGGATGAAGAGCAGTCAAACTGTTTTACAAGAGGATGATGATCAGTCAGTCTGTTTTACAAGAGGATGAAGAGCAGTCAACCTGTTTTAAAATAGGATGAAGAGCAGTCAAACTGTTTTATAAGAGGATGATTAGCAGTCAAACTGTTTTACAAGAGGATTAAGATCAGTCAACCTGTTTTATAGGAGGATGAAGAGCAGTCAAACTGTTTTATAAACGGAAGAAGAGCAGACAAACGGTTTTATACGAGGATGTAGAGCAGTCAGACTTTTTTACAAGAGGATGAAGAGCAGTAAACCTGTTTTACAAGAGGATGAAGAGCAGTCAAACTGTTTTATAAGAGGATGAAGAGCAGTCAAACTGCGTTATAAAAGGATGAAGAGCAGTCAAACTGTTTTATAAGAGGACGAAGAGCAGTCAAACTGATTTATAATTGGATGAAGAGCATTCAAACTGATTTGTAAGAGGATGAAGAGCAGTCAAACTGCTTTATAAAAGGATGAAGAGCAGTCAAACTGTTTTATAAGAGGACGAAGAGCAGTCAAACTGATTTATAATCGGACGAAGAGCAGTCAAACTGTTCTATAGGAGGATGAAGCGCAGTCAAACTGGTCTCTAGGAGGATGAAGAGCAGTCATACTGCTTTATAAAAGGATGAAGAGCAGTCAAACTGATTTATAAGAGGATGAAGAGCAGTCAAACTGCTTTATAAAAGGATGAAGAGCAGTCAAACTGTTTTATAAGCGGACGAAGAGCAGTCAAACTGATTTATAATCGGACGAAGAGCAGTCAAACTGATTTATAATCGGATGAAGAGCAGTCAAACTGTTTTACAAGAGGATGAAGAGCAGTCAAACTGTTTTATAAGAGGATGAAGAGCAGTCAACCTGTTTTACAAGAGGATGAACAGCAGTCAAACTTATTTACAGGAGGATGAAGAGCAGTCAAACTGTTTTATAAGAGGATGAAGAGCAGTCAACCTGTTTTACAAGAGGATGAAGAGCAGTCAAACTGTTTTATAAGAGTATGAAGAGCAGTCAACCTGTTTTAAAAGAGGATGAAGACCAGTTAAACTGTTCTATAAGGGGATGAAGAGCAGTCAACCTGTTTTATAGGAGGATGAAGAGCAATCAAACTGTTTTATAAGAGGATGAAGAGCAGTCAAACTGTTTTATAGTACGATGAAGATCAGTCAACCTGTTTTACAAGAGGACGAAGAGTAGTCAAACTGTTTTATAAGAGGATGAAGAGCAGTCAAACTGTTTTATAAGAGGATGAAGAGCAGTCAAACTGTTTTACAAGAGGATGATGATCAGTCAGTCTGTTTTACAAGAGGATGAAGAGCAGTCAAACTGTTTTACAAGAGGATGATGATCAGTCAGTCTGTTTTACAAGAGGATGAAGAGCAGTCAACCTGTTTTAAAATAGGATGAAGAGCAGTCAAACTGTTTTATAAGAGGATGATTAGCAGTCAAACTGTTTTACAAGAGGATTAAGATCAGTCAACCTGTTTTATAGGAGGATGAAGAGCAGTCAAACTGTTTTATAAACGGACGAAGAGCAGACAAACGGTTTTATACGAGGATGTAGAGCAGTCAGACTTTTTTACAAGAGGATGAAGAGCAGTAAACCTGTTTTACAAGAGGATGAAGAGCAGTAAACCTGTTTTACAAGAGGATGAAGAGCAGTCAAACTGCGTTATAAAAGGATGAAGAGCAGTCAAACTGTTTTATAAGAGGACGAAGAGCAGTCAAACTGATTTATAATTGGATGAAGAGCATTCAAACTGATTTGTAAGAGGATGAAGAGCAGTCAAACTGCTTTATAAAAGGATGAAGAGCAGTCAAACTGTTTTATAAGAGGACGAAGAGCAGTCAAACTGATTTATAATCGGACGAAGAGCAGTCAAACTGTTCTATAGGAGGATGAAGCGCAGTCAAACTGGTCTATAGGAGGATGAAGAGCAGTCAAACTGCTTTATAAAAGGATGAAGAGCAGTCAAACTGATTTATAAGAGGATGAAGAGCAGTCAAACTGCTTTATAAAAGGATGAAGAGCAGTCAAACTGTTTTATAAGCGGACGAAGAGCAGTCAAACTGATTTATAATCGGACGAAGAGCAGTCAAACTGATTTATAATCGGACGAAGAGCAGTCAAACGGTTTTATAAGAGGATGAAGAGCAGTCAAATTGATTTATAAGAGGATGAAGAGCAGTCAAACTGCTTTATAAAAGGATGAAGAGCAGTCAAACTGTTTTATACGAGGATGTAGAGCAGTCAGACTGTTTTACAAGAGGATGAAGAGCAGTCAACCTGTTTTACAAGAGGATGAAGAGTAGTCAAACTGTTTTAGAGGAGGATGAAGAGCAGTCAAACTGTTTTATAAGAGGATGAAGAGCAGTCAAACTGTTTTACAAGAGGATGATGATCAGTCAGTCTGTTTTACAAGAGGATGAAGAGCAGTCAACCTGTTTTAAAATAGGATGAAGAGCAGTCAAACTGTTTTATAAGAGGATGAAGAGCAGTCAAACTGTTTTATAGGAGGATGAAGAGCAGTCAAACTGTTTTATAAGAGGACGAATAGCAGTCAAACTGTTTTATAAGAGGATGAAGAGCAGTCAACCTGTTTTACAAGAGGATGAAGAGCAGTCAACCTGTTTTACAAGAGGATGAAGAGCAGTCAAACTCTTTTATAAGAGGATGAAGAGAAGTCAACCTGTTTTACAAGAGGATGAAGAGCAGTCAAACTGTTTTATAAGGGGATGAAGAGCAGTCATTCTGTTTTAATGGAGGATGAAGAACAATCAAACTGTTTTATAAGAGGTTGAAGAGCAGTCAAACTGTTTTATAGGACGATGAAGATCAGTCAACCTGTTTTACAAGAGGATGAAGAGTAGTCAAACTGTTTTATAGGAGGATGAAGAGTAGTCAAACTGTTTTATAGGAGGATGAAGAGCAGTCAAACTGTTTTATAAGAGGATGAAGAGCAGTCAAACTGTTTTATAAGTGCATGAAGAGCAGTCAAACTGTTTTATAGGAGGACAAAGAGAAGTCAAACTGTTTTGTCAGAGGATGAAGAGCAGTCAAACTGTTTTATAAGAGGATGAATAGCAGTCAAACTGTTTTACAAGAGGATGAAGAGCAGCCAACCTTTTTTATAGGAGGATGAAGAGCAGTCAAACTGTTTTATAAGAGGATCAAGAGCATTCAAACTGTTTTATAAGAGGATAAAGAGCAGTCAACCTGTTTCACAAGAGGATGAAGAGCAGTCAAACTGTTTTATAAGAGGATGAAGAGCAGTCAAACTGTTTTATAAGAGGATGAAGAGCAGGCAAACTGTTTTATAATAGATGAAGAACAGTCAGCCTGTTTTACAAGAGGATGAAGAGCAGTCAAACTGGTTTACAGGAGGATGAAGAGCAGTCAAACTGCTTTATAAGAGGACAAAGAGCAGTCAAACTGTTTTATAAGAGGATGAAGAGCAGTCAAACTGTTTTACAAGAGGATGAAGAGCAGTCAAACTGTTTTATAAGAGGACGAAGAGCAGTCAACCTGTTTTACAAGAGGATGAACAGCAGTCAAACTGTTTTACAGGAGGATGAAGAGCAGTCAAACTGTTTTACAAGAGGATGAAGAGCAGTCAACCTGTTTTACAAGAGGATGAAGAGCAGTCAAACTGTTTTATAAGAGTATGAAGAGCAGTCAACCTGTTTTACAAGAGGATGAAGAGCAGTCAAACTGTTCTATAAGGGGATGAAGAGCAGTCAACCTGTTTTATAGGAGGATGAAGAGCAATCAAACTGTTTTTAAGAGGATGAAGAGCAGTCAAACTGTTTTATAGTACGATGAAGATCAGTCAACCTGTTTTACAAGAGGACGAAGAGTAGTCAAACTGTTTTATAAGAGGATGAAGAGCAGTCAAACTGTTTTATAAGAGGATGAAGAGCAGTCAAACTGTTTTACAAGAGGATGATTATCAGTCGGTCTGTTTTACAAGAGGATGAAGAGCAGTCAAACTGTTTTACAAGAGGATGATGATCAGTCAGTCTGTTTTACAAGAGGATGAAGAGCAGTCAACCTGTTTTAAAATAGGATGAAGAGCAGTCAAACTGTTTTATAAGAGGATGATTAGCAGTCAAACTGTTTTACAAGAGGATTAAGATCAGTCAACCTGTTTTATAGGAGGATGAAGAGCAGTCAAACTGTTTTATAAGATGATCAAGATCAGTAAAACTGTTTTACAAGAGGATGAAGAGTACTCAAACTGTTTTATAGGAGGATGAAGAGCAGTCAAACTGTTTTATAAGAGGATGAAGAGCAGTCAAACTGTTTTACAAGAGGATGATGATCAGTCAGTCTGTTTTACAAGAGGATGAAGAGCAGTCAAATTGTTTTATAGGAGGATGAAGAGCTGTCAAATTGATTTATAAGAGGATGAAGATCAGTCAAACTGTTTTATAAGAGGATGAAGAGCAGTCAAACTGTTTTACAAGAGGATGAAGAGCAGTAAAACTGTTTTATAAGAGGATGAAGAGCAGTCAACCTGTTTTACAAGAGGATGAAGAGCAGTCAAACTGTTTTACAGGAGGATGAAGAGCAGTCAAACTGTTTTATAAGAGTATGAAGAGCAGTCAACCTGTTTTACAAGAGGATGAAGAGCAGTCAAACTGTTCTATAAGGGGATGAAGAGCAGTCAACCTGTTTTATAGGAGGATGAAGAGCAATCAAACTGTTTTATAAGAGGATGAAGAGCAGTCAAACTGTTTTATAGTACGATGAAGATCAGTCAACCTGTTTTACAAGAGGATGAAGAGTAGTCAAACTGTTTTATAGGAGGATGAAGAGCAGTCAAACTGTTTTATAAGAGGATGAAGAGCAGTCAAACTGTTTTACAAGAGGATGATGATCAGTCAGTCTGTTTTACAAGAGGATGAAGAGCAGTCAAACTGTTTTATAGGAGGATGAAGAGCAGTCAAACTGTTTTAAAATAGGATGAAGAGCAGTCAAACTGTTTTATAGGAGGATGAAGAGCAGTCAAACTGTTTTATAGGAGGATGAAGAGCAGTCAAACTGTTTTATAAGAGGATGAAGAGCAGTCAAACTGTTTCATAGGAGGATGAAGAGCAGTCAACCTGTTTTATAGGAGGATGAAGAGCAGTCAAACTGTTTTATAAGATAATCAAGAGCAGTCAAACTGTTTTACAAGAGGATGAAGAGCAGTCAAACTGTTTTACAGGAGGATGAAGAGCAGTCAACCTGTTTTATAGGAGGATGAAGAGCAGTCAAACTGTTTTATAAGAGGATCAAGAGCAGTCAAACTGTTTTATCAGAGGATGAAGAGCAGTCAAACTGTTTCATAGGAGGATGAAGAGCAGTCAACCTGTTTTATAGGAGTATGAAGAGCAGTCAAACTGTTTTACAAGAGGATGAAGAGCAGTCAAACTGTTTTATATGAGGATGAAGATCAGTCAACCTGTTTTACAGGAGGATGAAGAGCAGTCAACCTGTTTTATAGGAGGATGAAGAGCAGTCAAACTGTTTTATAGGGGATGAAGAGCAGTCAAACTGTTTTACAAACAGTCAATATTTGAAAATTGTTACTACCCAGAAATACTCACTTTATTATTCTGAAGTGCTAATTTTTTTTATTTTTATTTTTTTTTTTTTTGGTAGAACACAACAGATAACCCGCTTTTCAATAGCTTCAATTAATTGCCTAGAAATTGGTGACAATCTGGTTCCTAATATTTCAGGAAAGTATTCTTGTATTAGGCCTTACAGACGGTTTCCTGTTCACAAAAATTACTAGGTGCGTGCGCAGCGAGGGGGCAAAACGGCTTTGGCAGCTCTCAAAAGATGACGAGATGTATAACCTTTCGAGAGCTGCCGAGGCGGCTCAACAATGACAGTGCTGAACAGTTCCCACCCATCTTTTTGGCGGCTCTTGCAGTTTATTGCACAGCAACTGCGCGTCATCTCTGCTGTATCTGAGCTCTGTCTTGGTTAAAATCTCCGCGCCGTAGTTGCTTTCTGCCCCCTAGTTGCGCACGCATCTCTGCGATGACGTTACACGGAAACCCTCCTATAGGTTCACATGTTCAATGTACAACCAATACCACATTATCAGGGCCCAAAGTTTGCATTATTCTGAACGTAGTCATTTTGCATTTAGTCTCCTGCTCGACAAATCAAGAGGTAATGTGGGACATCCGGGTAGCGTAGCGGTCTATTCCGTTGCCTACCAATACGGGGATCGCCGGTTTGAACCCCGTGTTACCCCCGGCTTGGTCGGGCGTCCCTATAGACACAATTGGCTGTGTGTGCGGGTGGATATGCGCCCTTGCCGCTGCGCTATTTCCGTCCTCTGGCCGTGAAGTTGAACTTTCGTCGCTCCACATTTCGTCTGCAAGGTCAGAAGTTGGTTCTCACACTCGCACACACGCACAAACATACAGCTGACTCCCGAGGAGGAGGCGCGCACAAGCGGTGACGCACACGGTGACGAAGAGGAGAGTTGGACAGACGAGGCCCTGAGGCGCGCGTTAAAGACGTTCTTTCCAGGGAGATGCGTTTGGAGGAGATGAGGCTGTGGAGACAGGAGAAAACGTCCTTGTCCAAACTATTATGATCTCATGGTGCTGCAATGGAGCACGCCAAACTGCCAGTATATCCGCCGTAACCATTTCAGTTCACACTATCCTTCTTTCTTCTCCTCGCTCTTAAGCACAAGGGTCTCAGGTGTGTGATTATTTATTTATTTGTTTATTTTGGAGCGGAGTTATGACGCATTAGTCATTATCCACCAATCACATTTGTCGTCTTAACCTTTATTTTCTCTTTCTCTTCTTGCCTGGTTGCCTGGCGTCATCAATACGCGATTCCACACAGCCCAGCCTCGCTTGTCTGACACACACTCTGACCTCCGCGAGGGTCAGCGATGAAAATAGGACACACGCACGACAACTGCATCTGTGCACGCTCACACACGCTCAGTCTCTCTCTCTCACACACACACGCACGCACGCACGCACGCACACACACACACACAGACTTGGAGAAATCTAATTTGATAGATTTAATGATGCAACACAAAATAAAAGTTACATTGGACAAAAATGCTGAGCAAATCTGACAGACAAGTTGGATTTAAATCACCCGGTTCTGAATCAGGAGGACGAAGAAAACATTCACAGCTCTAATTTTGTTCTACCACATGGCCGCAACCGTCGCCGGTTTGATTCCAGCCGGCGACCTTTGTTGCATGTCATACCTCTATCTCTCTATCTCTCTATCTCTCTCTCTCTCTCTCTCTCTCTCTCTCTCTCACCCTTTCCCTCTTTCTCTCTCTCGCCGTCTCTTGTCCTCCCCCCTCTCTCGCTCGCTCTCTTTCTATCTCTCTCTCGCCCTCTCTCTCGCTCTCTCTCTTTCTCTCTCGCCCTCTCTCTCGCTCTCTCTCACCCCCCCTCTCTCTCTCTCTCTCGCCCTCTCCCTCTTTCTCTCTCTCGCCGTCTCTTGTCCTCCCCCCTCTCTCGCTCGCTCTCTTTCTATCTCTCTCTCGCCCTCTCTCTCGCTCTCTCTCTTTCTCTTGCCCTCTCTCTCGCTCTCTCTCACCCCCTCTCTCTCTCTCTCTTTCTCTCGCCCTCTCTCTCTCTCTCTCTCTCTCTCGCCCTCTCTCTCGCTCTCCCTCACCCTCTCTCGCTCTCTCTCTTTCTCTTGCCCTCTCTCTCGCTCTCTCTCACCCCCCTCTCTCGCCCTCTTTCAATTCAATTCAATTCAATTCAATTCAATATGTGCTTTATTGGCATGACATACATTTGTGTACATATTGCCAAAGCATGTAAAACAACAACACAATACAACAATGATTATAATAATAACAAAAACAACAATGATTATAATAATAACAGCAACAACAACAATGATTATGATATTAAATAACAATAGTAGCAATAGGTGCCGTCATCCACTATCTCTCAGGTTGTGGCAAGATAATATAAATCTTGCTGCAATGTTCGCCGCTGGCCCCCCTCCCAGGACCACCCGCAGCTTACCTGCGTCGTCCATTTCCTGGTACTCTGGAATCACATGTTCCAGTTCCTTGACAAAAGCCCAGCGCTGTTTTTCAAATCTGTCACATTTAAGGAGGAAGTGCACCTCTGTCTCCACCTCATCTGTCATGCACTGACCACATGATCGTTGCTCTTTTGGCAACCACGTCTTTTTGTGTCTCCCCTTTTCAATGGCGAGACTGTGGTCACTGAGCCTGTATTTGGTGAGGGTCTGTCGCTGCTTCCTGTCTCTGACAGTTAAGAGGTGTTCTTCTAAATCATAGTTTGTTTTTAGGGCCCAATAGACTTCTAGTTTGTTTTGAGTTTTGATTTCAGCGTTCCAATGTTTCAGATAATTGTTCTTGCTTTGTTTTATAGCCTGATTTATCGTAAACTTTGTTTGGGATGCAGTGCTGGCCTGAGGTTGGTTGGTCTTAGTATTTATTACAGGGTTAATGAGTCTCAGAGCCAGCTGCTTCAGGGGACTCTTTTCGGGGTTCAGTTCTTGGGTTTTCAGAGCTTTAAAGTGCAGTGTATTTGTTGGGCTTGTATTTAAGTGCATCCAGAAATTTAGAGATCTTTTTTGTACATTTATCAATAATGGAAACCGGCCTAATTCTGCCCTACATGCGTTGTTTGGTGTTTTCCTTTGTATTTTCAGAATCATTCTACAGAATTCAGCATGTAGGGTTTCTGCTGGATGCTTGTCCCATCTAGTGTAGCTGGAAAGACTGAGTGGACCCCATACCTCACTTCCATATAGTGCAATGGGCAGAATTACACTATCAAACAGTTTGCACCAGATGGAGATTGGTATATCAATGTTAAAGAATTTATTTTTAATTGCATATAGAGCTCTGCGAGCTTTTTGTTTTAGGTTATTCACTGCCCTACTGAAACTCCCTGATGCTGTAATAATTAGACCCAGGTAAGTATACTGCATCGTATGCTCTAAGGTGATGCTACCTAGAGTCAACTGGTATCTATTTTCCTGACATCTGGGCTTCTTCTGGAAGATCATTACTTTTGTCTTTTTTGGATTTATTGCCAGGGCCCAGTGCTGGCAATAGTCCTCAAGCAGGTCTAGTAGTTGTTGCAGCCAATCTGCGGTTGGTGACAACAAAACTAGATCATCTGCATAAAGCAAAAATTTCACTTCGATGTCATACAGGGGGAGACCTGGGGCTGCAGACTGTTCCAGCTGCACCGCCAGTTCATTAATATATATATTAAACAGTGTCGGGCTAAGTCCACAGCCCTGTCTCACCCCTCTATTCTGAGGGGTGAGACAGTGGTTTCTCTCTCGCCCTCTTTCTCTCTCGCCCTCTCCCTCTTTCTCTCTCTCGCCGTCTCTCGTCCTCCCCCCCTTCTCTCTCTCTCGCTCTCTCTCTTTCTATCTCTCTCTCGCTCTCTCTCACCATCTCTCTCGCTCTCTCTCTCTCTCTTTCGCTCTCTCTCAATTCAATTCAATTCAATTCAGTTCAATTCAATTCAATTCAATTCAGTGATGCTTTATTGGCATGACTGCATTAATTACAATGTTGCCAGAGCAAAACAAGTCAACAGAGTACTAAAAAAATAAAAAATAAAAATAAAAAGTAAATAAAACAAATGAAAAAGGAATACATAGATCTGGCAGAAACATAGAACAGCACTTGAACAGCAACTGACAGTAACTGACAGTGTTTTGGTCACTCACTGACCCTTAGACTATGGCATTCTGACACATATTGTGCTGCAAGGTATGACCTTTTGCCCTCTTCTAAAATAAGTGGTCGTTGTTCTTTCCCATCCAGGAGTAGAACACTTGGAATCTGGTTTTCAAATTTCTCCTGGTATTTTTCTCGTATGTTCCGGAATTTTTCACAATTTAGCAGGAAGTGCATCTCTGTCTCCACCTCACCTGCCGTACAGTGACCACATATTCTTTGCTCTTTTGGCCAAGATGTTGTGTGTCTGCCCTTTTCATTGGCGAGACGAGCGTTTCTCTAACCTCTCCTGGAGGACCACTTGTCCTGCATGTTTTAGATCTCCCCCTGCTCCAAACACAGTGTAGTCTTGCTGACTGAGTGGAGCCCATACTTCACTTCCATATACTGCAATGGGCAGGATGACACTGTCAAAGGTTTTGGACCGGATTTTCATTGGGATGTCTATTTTATAGAATTTTCTTTTTATTGCATAGAAAGCTCTTCGGGCTTTCTCTTTAAGTGCTTTCACTGCCAGACCAAAGCTTCCCAAGGCACTGACCCTCAGTCACTGACCCTCAGTCTCACTGACCCTCAGTCCCAGGTAATCGTAATTTAACGTGTGCTCTAGGGCGGTGTTACCTAGAGTAAATAGGTGTCTACTTTCCTGACACCTGGGCTTCTTCTGGAAGATCACAATTTTTGTCTTTTTTTAAGTTTACGGTCAGGGCCCAGTTCTGACAGTATTTCTCAAGCAGATCCAGATGCTGCTGTAGACCCTGTTCTGTGGGTGACAACAACACCAGGTCACCTGCATAGAGCAAGAATTTAACTTCTGTGTTGTTTAGGGTGAGACCAGGAGCTGCAGATTGTTCCAGTAACTTCGCTAACTCATTGATGTAGATATTGAACAGGGTTGGACTCAAACAGCAGCCTTATCTCACCCCTCGCCCTTGAGTGAAGTATATTACATGTTTATAATGGCATCACCGTCTAGACTACTAACTCTCTAGTGTCTCACTTAAGGAGCGTGTTTAACTTCATAAATACCAGTTAAATACTAATTACAACATGCTATGCCACAGGGAGAGGTAATACAAATTCTTACTGTGTGGGGAATTCCTGTCTCTAAGTGTTAAAAAGATTAATCGTCACAGAAAATAACGTGACAAATAAAATCAATTAACTATTTTGTTGGTTACTAAAGAGATTTACTTATTTTTCTTCTTTTGCTGCTCCTGGAAGAAGTCGTTGCAGGCGACGGTGAGGGCAGCCACCAACACCACAAACTCATTGAAATCCACCTCGTTGTCTTTGTTAGAGTCCAGGTCACTCATGATTTTCTCTACCAGCATTGGGTCCTTCTGAGACTGGACACAAGGAAGCATGGGAAAATAATGTCACTCAGATACGCACTCATTTACTTCAAAGTCAACAATACTGAAATATAATATTATATATATATATATATATACCTTTGGTAAAAGAAACACTCAACGGTAGGGAATGTGCTCAACAAATAAGGAGCAAAATAATCCAGTGATTCAAGTAAATTCTTTATGAGACAGTACAAGCCTGTTTCATGCCACAAGCAGTCATCAGTCGTCAAATCATGGTAATATATATATATAGTATATATTACCATGATGCTTTTGCATATTTGTTTCTATGAGGAGGATGACAATAATGCCGCTGCTGATGATGATGATTGCAGTGATGGTGATTGCAGTGATGGCCAATTACTGATTTGATTAGTGATTAATTTGATTTGAACTGGATTTGATTCGAATTTGTGTGTAATCATGTTTTATAGATGATGGCAACATGATCTCACAGAAATACGTGAGAGGACCACGACCTCTTTACACTTGCATTATGTGGTGCCGGCATGTAAAGTGTTAAAATTGCAGATTTCACAGCATTACTAAATTAAACTTGACCACACTAAAAAAAAAAAAAAAACTCGGGTTAAGTGTGTCGAAAAGGTTCAATGAAAATCCAACCCCATAAGATATTTGATTCAAACTCTTATAACTGGTCAGATATTGCTATTTGATTCAGAAACATATCACCACTGCAAATTTAGGAACACGGTGCTCAGTTTTCATTTAAGCAGTTTACATTTAGAGTAGTTTTCATTTAAGTAGTTTACATTTAGAGTAGTTTACATTTAGAGTAGTTTTCATTTAAGTAGTTTACATTTAGAGTAGTTTACATTTAGAGTAGTTTACATTTAAAATAGTTTACATTTAGAGTAGTTTACATTTAGAGTAGTTTACATTTAAAGTAGTTTACACTTAGAGTAGTTTACATTTAGAGTAGTTAACATTTAGAGTAGTTTACATTTGGAGTAGTTTACATTTAGAGTAGTTTACATTTGGAGTAGTTTACATTTAGAGTAGTTTACATTGTCATCAAAAGTCTCTGCAGTGACCAAACTCTAAGATGTCCACCTCGAATACTTTTTTTTTCCTGGTCAAAAGAGGCAAAACATAATAAATCTGACAAGTGAAAAAAAGGAAGAAAAGAGTTAACAAATCATAGATAAGAAGCTCAGCCTGTCTAGCGCAGATAGACAAAAGTCAATATGAAAATCTTAACAATTCATGGCTTTAAGTGAAAACCTGAAGTGAAGTGAAAGCTGCCATAGTAGTCAGGGGGAACCCAGGAGAAGCTTCCGCTGCCCGAGGGGGTGTGGTGACGTCACAGGTTTCTATATTTAAAGCTGATATGCGCCAGTGATGATGATGATGATGTGTGAGCACCTGAGGCTTCAGTCCCCATGAAGAAACATAGGTGCATAATATATATATATATATATATATATATATATATATATATATACACTACCGTTCAAAAGTTTGGGATCACCCAAACAATTTCGTGTTTTCCATGAAAAGTCACACTTATTCACCACCATATGTTGTGAAATGAATAGAAAATAGAGTCAAGACATTGACAAGGTTAGAAATAATGATTTGTATTTGAAATAAGATTTTTTTTACATCAAACTTTGCTTTCGTCAAAGAATCCTCCATTTGCAGCAATTACAGCATTGCAGACCTTTGGCATTCTAGCTGTTAATTTGTTGAGGTAATCTGGAGAAATTGCACCCCACGCTTCCAGAAGCAGCTCCCACAAGTTGGATTGGTTGGATGGGCACTTCTTTGAGCAGATTGAGTTTCTGGAGCATCACATTTGTGGGGTCAATTAAACGCTCAAAATGGCCAGAAAAAGAGAACTTTCATCTGAAACTCGACAGTCTATTCTTGTTCTTAGAAATGAAGGCTATTCCATGCGAGAAATTGCTAAGAAATTGAAGATTTCCTACACCGGTGTGTACTACTCCCTTCAGAGGACAGCACAAACAGGCTCTAACAGGTACTATTTAATGAAGATGCCAGTTGGGGACCTGTGAGGCGTCTGTTTCTCAAACTAGAGACTCTAATGTACTTATCTTCTTGCTCAGTTGTGCAACGCGGCCTCCCACTTCTTTTTCTACTCTGGTTAGAGCCTGTTTGTGCTGTCCTCTGAAGGGGAAAACACAAAATTGTTTGGCTGATCCCAAACTTTTGAACGGTAGTGTATATATATATATATATATATATATATGGTAGGGAAATAGCATGAATCAGGCTTGTACTGTCTAACTGAAAAATTACTTGAATTACTGGATATATATATACACACACACACACATACATACAAGATCTGGCTCAATTTCTCTCTCTCATTCTGTCTCTTTCATATAGGTATGCCCCCCCACCCCCGCCTGTGGTTTGTTTTTAAAAAAAATATATTTCTGATTTTTCCCTTTTTCTTCCAATTTAGTGGCCAATCGATCCCTATTTTAATTCAAACACCCACCCTCGTACTGCATGCGTTCGCCAACTGCATCTCTCCGGCCGGCAGTCTGGAAGGAGACCGCCTCCCCACTTTAGTGGCAAGGCGACTCCAGGCCGAACCACTGTTTTTTCCGACACACACAGAGACGCATTCATGTGACGAACACAAGCCGACTCCGCCCCCCTCCCGAAGACAGCGTTGCCAATTATTGCTGCTTCATCGTGTCCGGCCATAGTCGGATCTGACGAGACCGGGGCGCGAACCCCGGTCCCCAGTGGGCAACTGCATCGACACAAAGCCGATGCTTAGACCGCTACACCACCGCGGACCCGAGAGAGGACACATTAAAAGGAAGAAAAAAAAACGGAAACAACTCTGAAAATTATTTCCTGAAATGTGTTGTGAATTGTTTGGGTAGTGTAAAGTCATCTGAAAACCTGGCTATTATAGGTTAATATCGGGTGAGGAGGTGGCGAGGCATCAGCACATGGAACGGTGTAGTAATCCGAACTGACGCGGTCACACGGCGGCAAATTAAAGAATTCCAAATAATTAACACGTGGCTCCAGGCCAGGTGGCATATTAATTATACTGACATTTTAATTTGAGTCGTTAAACGCTAGCCTGTAAACTGCACGAACATATTCTGGAAGGATGTGAAAAGAAATACAACTGTAAACTACTAATAAGACACATTAGCCCCTAGCTAACGGGTCTGACCCTTTAGCCGAGCGGTTAGTGATGTCGCCTTGTGGTGCAGTACACCCCGTATCGAATCCCGCACCGGGCAAGAAGATAACCGGTTACACAACAAACGAATTCTGATATGTTCTGACCAGTCTGTCTGTATTCAGTGTGCTTGCCCTAACTCGGTCTAAACCGCGTTTAGATTCACTGGGTAATAAAAACAGCTGTCACAAAACCCACACAAGCAGGCAGCGAATGCCCCCTCACGCTAACGAACGTCTTCATTTTGTAGAGATGACCGAAGCCAGCAGTAAAGGTGGCGCTCCAACAATCCCCATCCACCTCGCGAGCTCCAGCGCGAGCATTAGAGGCAAAACAGAAACCCTAAGCTCTTGCTGCTGGGCTGCAGAGTCACACCGAAAACATCTACAAGCCCCCCAACCCCTACGACAGCCGTAGAGCGCTATTGGCAGCACGACCGCTAGAGGTCGCTTAACTTTAAAACGTATCCATAGGTGGCAATAAGCTGCTTGTACGAATGACCTATGGGGGGGGCGGGGGGTTGGGTGGAGGACAGTCTCGAAAACATGTTTTACCGTGAGGAAGTCGGTGAGCTCGCTGTTCAGCAGTTGTTTTAACTCGCCCTTGTTGAGTTTGTACTTGTCTCCGTCGTTTCCGGAGTAGTTGTAGAAAACGGTTATCAGCGCATCCATCGCACCTTCCAGCTGGCTCGGCATGCTGACACCAGGACGAGGAACTTCACAGCCTGCTGGCAACCAGAGTTAAACTCACACTACACCAGGCAAGGAGGCTGCTTTACCTACAAGTAATTTTAATCACGAATCATGGAAGTCATATTAGTACCGCTGAACGTTTACATGGTACAAAAGCAGATCACATAGCTAAACAGAGTAAATCCCATATCGGTACAAGTCTACTCAATGCTGGATCAATACTCGATATTTTCATTTCTTGGATAAAGTGATCAATAAAAAAAAGATTATTTTTTTGTTGTTGGATGTTTCCCCCTTTTTTCCTCCCCAATTGTACTTGTCCAGTTACCCCACTCTTCCGAGCCGTCCCGGTCGCTGCTCCACCCCCACCAACCCGGGGAGCGCTGCAGGCTACCACGTGCCTCCTCCGATATATGTGGAGTCGCCAGCCGCTTCTTTTCACCTGAAAGCGAGGAGTTTCACCGGGGGGGGGGGCGTAGCACGTGGGAGGATCACGCTATTCCCCCCAGCCCCCGTCCCACCCGGACAGGCGCACCGACCGACCAGAGGACGCGCTAGTGCAGCGACCAGGACACACATACCTACATCCGGCTTCCCACCCGCATTAGGGACGCCCGACCAAGCCAGAGGCAACACGGGGATTCGAACCGGCGATCCCCGTGTTGGTAGGCAACAGACAGCTGCGCTACCCGGACGCAATGAAACACTACATCTGACATCTATGTAACCGCTATAAATGTATAATCCAAACTGTATTATCCGTAGCCAAATATGGCATATTTCACCACGAGGAAAGGAAAAATAAAAAATAAAGGAAAAATCCAAAGGACCTTTTTTTCCTCACTGAGAGCCCCCCCCTCCCCGTTTATGTCAGCCACAAGTGTTTATATTGCCAATCTGTAGAAATATTAGCATATCTGAGTCTTCAGGTGGCTCACAGAGGAAGTAAGCTACAGTGGTAGAGGTGCTCTTACCTGCGGAGGGCTTGGTGGGCATGTGCTGAGAGACGCTGCGGCGCAGCTTGTTTATGTGAGCCGTCCTCTTCCTCTCACACAATAATTAATTCCACAGGTGACAGGCCCATGGTAACCGCCTTCCTTTCCACTGCTGCCAAGTGAAAAACAAAACAGGTACCCGCGTAACCTCGCAGTCCCTTGTGTATGTTCGAGATTTAAACGTTAACCCGTGCAGTGCGCATCTACATACATGCATATACACCTGGGTGGCTTTGTATTTCTATAGAAATAGACACATCCTAATCAAACGTTAGCATGGGCACGTGCTGATTTGCCCCTAATATATATATTCACTGGGTAACACTGTAGTATGGGGAACATAAAAAACTTAATTACTAGTGAATAGTAATAATCAAGATGTCACTTTAGTATGGGGAACATATTCTAAGTAACAAAAACTTAATTTAGAGTAATTTAACACTATGAACACTTGTAGTTTTGTGTGTTGTTATGTAAGAACAGAGCATATTCATTAAGTGTTAGTAAGGGAGAATAACTCTTCTGGTGGTACTACCACCTTATAAAGGCCATACTAAGCAAAGCATATTGAGATGGTACTACTAATAAGCAATACTTCTGAGGTTATAGAGGGAAAACTCATAGTTAATGGCTTACTGGTTGTATAATAAGGCCATGCAGAATAAGGCATTAATGAGTACGTAATAATGACCAATTAAGAGCCAATATGTTGCTAATGTGCATGCTAATAAGCACCTAATTAATGGTGACTATGTTCCCCATACTAAAGTGTTACCATTCACTGATATTACCTTCATGTTGTTATTTGGAGAATAATTTTGGCAGTGGGGTTTTAGTATGTGGGTAGACATAACCAGAGAGGAGACGGGTGAACATTCGTCTCAAATGCAAGAGGAACACTGAACAGAAAATTCAGATCTGTTATCAAATTATCAAATTAATTTCTTGCAACCCATTCCATCCATTGTCCAAGCCGCGGGACGCTGGAGCCTATCCCAGCAGGCAATGGGCGGCGGGCGGGGAGACACCCTGGACGGTGACCGAAAGAATGAGATCGCTGACATAAGTTACCACCGCCGGGTGGCTGGCCAAACCCCTAGGGGTAGGGTGAAGAGTTTAGACATCCGGGAGGAGCTCGGAGTAGAGCCGCTGCTCCTTTGCCATGAAAGGAGCCAATGGAGGTGGTTCGGATTTCTAGCGACGATGCCTCCTGGATGCCTCTCTGTGGAGGTGTTGCAGCCACGACCGAATGGGAGGAGACAGGACAGGACACGTTGGGGGGGGGATTATATATCCCAGCTGTCCTTGGGAACGCCTTGGGATCACCAGCAGGTGCTAGTGGCCGAGGCCAGGGAAATTAACGTCCTCTTCAGCCTGCTATCACCGCGACCCGGTCCCAGATAAGCAGCAGAAAATGATGACGATGGTCTTGGCTCCTAAACTGACTGTTAGGAGACTGGCAAGAAGGAAATTAAAAAGGGCTTTGAAAAGTTCATCAGCAAACTTGTCATGTGGCTACACTGGCACAAAGCGTTAAAGGGAATTCAACTTCATGCTTAGAACTTTGAACACTGTGCCAAGCATTTATGGGAAAATACAATAGAAATTCAAATTTCTGGCAAAATTAATTTGCTTCATAACAACAATAATTCTCAACATCTGACCCCTAACTTCTCACCCCAAATCTTGTCATAGACATTCAGTCTCTACTATAGATGGTATATTGGGGCAATTTGAAGGGCGTATACTAGCTAGCTAGCTAGCTTGCTAGATAGATAATTGTCCTACGAGAGGACAATTGTTTTCACCTACTGCACTAAGCCTAATAAACAGTAAATATATGTAAACGTACCATACATACTACACGATATACATAGAGAACAGGGAGACAACAATACATCAACACAAGAGTTTAGAGGTTCAATGGCAGAGGGAACAAAACTCATTTTAAAGCGTCCGTCTCCAGGTGAAGGACCTGCACCTGAGACCAGATGTAAGCCATGTGAAGAATGGTTTAAAGGATCAAAATGTTACTGTCCTATTACCTGCTTTAACCTGTTGTACTTTGTCGTTTGCACATTTTGGAGCTCGTACCTTCTTTCATTTCACTGCACTCGGGACTTGTACTTGTTTGTACGTGACAAATAAAACTCTTGAATCTCGAATCTTGAAAGTATTTTGTCTCATTGCAAACTTTAAACGTGTTTCCCCATTATTACCCTTTTTTGCCACTTATTACCCTGCTACATACATTTCAGTCTATACCAAAATATTACTTGGTTATTACTTTAGTAATTACATGGTATTATTTAATTATTACCTCTTTATCATCAAACTATTACCCCACTATTACATGTTATTCCCGAGCGGTCATATAAAGTGCTACTGAAATGCACGACTCTACTGTATGATCATATATCTGCTTTAATCCACTGTTTAAAAACGAAATAATATATTTTATATTAGATAATGTATATTCTATATTAGATAATGTACATTTTATATTAGATAATGTACATTTTATATTAGATAATGTACATTTTTTTTATCCACGATGCCATCATTATCCATGATGCTTCCAGTTATGTATTGTTTTTGAAGTAAATATTTGGTTGTATGCGAATTTTCTAAACGAAGTCATGTTTACTTTGAACACAGCATTAAACTACTCTAAATTGTGATTGCTTCTCCAACGTTCTTATCTCGTAACTGTCAGAGGAAAATGCCACTTTTGCTGATTCCTGGGCCCCAAAGGCTACTCCGGAGGGATGCTGGTCATCAGGTGCGCTTGCAACTTTTCCTTCACTCCCAGCCATTGCCACAGTGAACACAATTTTCCATCTATTCAGGTGATGAAACAGTTTCCCCTCAACACAGCTGCTGTTACTAAAGGTTGTGGAAGAGGCTGATCAACTGGTTACATCCCCATTAACCCACACCCACAACCGCTACCCAGGGTCCCCTGCAAATGTGTTTCAACGACACTGAACCTCCACAGAATCCAGGGTCAGTTTCCTATTTTGAGTGCTAGTTATATCTGATAATCCTAAACTTTCATCACTTTCCCATAATGAGATTTCTGCATGTGCTCCTGCGCTTGCACGCGTAGTATTCTGAATCCAAGGACCAAAGTACAATGTCAAACAATAATGTGGTTCCACGCCATTGTTACTGGGGGGGGAGGGGTGTAATTATCAACTAGAAGATGAACAATTAATTTGCCAAAACGTGTGAGATATTATCATATTGCAGAACTAGTAAGTTTTTGTGAGTAATCTAAAGTAAAAGCCAGGCGGTAAGAAGCTGTCGCTTCAAGTTCATTTACAAGCTTTTTTCAATGATTCCTGTCTGCCCTCTAGCGGTTAAAAAGTGGAAGTGAAAAGGTTACCGTCAGAAGACTGGATGAATGATTATGTATTTGGAACATGTAAATAAGCAGGGTATAACATACAGATAAGACATTGCCAGTAATCTGAAGTGATGAAGAAACCCACACATCAAACTCAGCGAACAAATCTCCGTATGCATCAGATTATTTGCTACATGTTGGAAAAGGAGTAGGAGGAAGTTTTTACTTATTTTTTCCTACCCCTTCTCACCTACTCTTAAATTAACCCGCTTAATTACACCGGTCATGATTGTGACCGCGTATTTTGTATTATTATTATTATTATTATTATTTCTTTCGTGTTTCCTGTTTTACATCCTGTAGAACCGGGTCCAAACTATGGACCTGAGGCACTATAGGGCAGATGTCACTTGATTGACAGTACTCGTAATATGTGGGCTGTTCCGAGTAGGGCGATCTTCTGGACTGCACTGACGTTGATGTTGCCTGAGATACGGTTGGTGAACTTTTCCATTCCCTTCTTCATGAGTCCTAGAGCTCCGATGACCACTGGTGTTGTCTGGGTCTTCATTCCCCACATCCTGTTGGTTTCAGTCTCCAGGTCTTTGTACTTGGTCAGCTTCTCTGTGACTTTCACTGAGCTGTTTTTTTTTCGGATGGTATTGCCATGTCGATGAGCATGCACCTCTTTTGCTTCCTGTCCTTGATAACGATGTGGGCTTGTGGATGGGCGTGTCCCAGAGGATGGTGACATCATTGTTCTCAGTGACCGTTCTGGGCTGATGTTCGCACCTATTCTCAGTCGTCTTGATCTTGTAGCTCCTGCAGATCTTCCAGTGCAGGTATGCTGCTGCCTTGTTGTGTTTCTGTATATACTCGGTCTTTCCAGTTCCAGGCAGCCTGAGACAATGTGGTCGATGGTTTCTTCGTACATTCCACAGATTCTGTATTTTGGGTCTGTTCCATCTTTGATGATGCAATGGTGATAGGATCTGGTTACCATGGCTCTGGTCTTGTGCAATGATCATCAGGCCCTCCGTCTCTGCTTTCAGCCCGGTGCTCCTCAGCCACTGGTGTGTCTTTTGTTGGTCCACGTCTGCATCTTTCATTCTTTTGGGGTACTTCTCGTGCATTGCTTTGTCCTCCTAGGTTTTTTGCAGTTGCCGCTGGCCATGGTGTTTTGCCTTTTGCTTCACTCGTTTGGCGTAGATGGTAGTTGCCTCATTTTCTGTTGGTGGGACATCAAGCTCTTTCTTGAATTGTGCAGCTTCTTTATTGATGGAGTAGATCTGATGTTTTACTATTCGGACGAGTGGGTCATCTGTTTTTGTAAGGTATGCATCCAGCCCGATAGTGATAGTCTTGAAGGTCGGTTCAAGTTGGACTAGGCCTCGTCCTCCTGAAGCTCTTGGTAGGTACAGCCTGTCGACATCTGCTTTCAGGTGGTGCATCTTCTCCATGGTCAGCATCTTTCTTGTCTTGGTGTCTAGTCTCCTGATGTCGTTCAGTTTCCAGTTGATGATGTTGAAGCTGTACGTCACTACAGGTGTCGCTAGGCTGTTGATAGCTTCAATTCTGTTAGCCACACTGACTTCGCTCTTCAGTACCATACGCACTCTCCTGTGGTACTCTTTCCGGATCTTCTCCTTCATGGTGGAGTGTTTTATGCCGTCTCCTTCGTTCACTCCTAGGTACTTGTATGTGCTATCTTGGTCTGGCTCTTTGATTACGGTGTCAGTGTCAAGGTCTAAGTCTGCAGTCTTGGTAAGTCGTCCTTTCTTGGAAGTGGCTTTGGCACACTTGTCGATTCCGAATTCCATCTTGATGTCGTCGCTGAAGGTCTTGACGATGGTGAGTAGACCCTTCTGCTGATTGTCATCCTTGGTAAACGTCTTGAGGTCGTCAATGTAGAACAGGTGGGTCAGTTTGCCATTCTGTGATTTGTACCCATAGCTGCTGTTGTTCAGTAGATTGTTGAGTGGTGCTAGTGCAAGGCAAAAGAGCAGTGGTGATAGTGAGTCCCTTTGGAAGATTCCGCTTCTGATGTTGATCAGTTTCGATGTTAACGACCTCTCTGCATGATGGAGATTCAGGGTGGCCTTCCAGGTCTTCATGCTCTCTGTGATGATTTTGACAGTTGTTGGGTAGACTCTGTAGATCTTGAGGCTCTTCTCTATCCAGGAGTGTGGCATGCTGTCAAATGCCTCCCTGTAGTCAATCCATGCTGTTGACAGGTTCTTTTTCTTCGATTTGACCTCTTGCAATATTGATGAGAATCTGGTCCTTGCATCCATAGCTACCTTTCTTACATCCCTTCTGTTCTGCTGGTAACAAGATGTTTTTGTCGAGGAAGCTATAGGTCCTCTCTGTGATGATGGAGGTGACGATCTTGTACATTGTTGGTAGGCAGGTGATGGGTCTGTAATTCTTTGGGTTCTGTGTCTCCTCTGTCTTCGGGAGCAGGTACATGGTTCCCCATGTGGGACATTTCTTATTATTATTATTATTATTTCTGGAAGTGTTGGACATTTATTATTATTATTATTATTATTATTATTATTATTTCTGGAAGTGTTGTTAAAAAGTAAAAAAAAAAGGTTGTTAAAAAAACTCTAAAAGTGTGGTTGTTGGCTTTGGGCAAGAAATTAACTTTTAAATGAAAAAAAGAGTGTCTTGATTAAAATTTATCAACGTCATGTGACTAGTGTGAAAGGCCACATGACCAGATCAGTTTACTTCCTGCCTGCACCTCTGGAAGAAGATAGCTTCCTCAGACTTCTACCAAAGGAAGTAAGTAAAACACCTTAATTAACAGATATAACTATCATATTTTGTACATATATTCTTTAAAGGCTACTGATATATTTTGCTTGTCAGAAGTGTAAATTTGTTAACGGTCACAATTGTGACGAGTGGTATAACAGCGTTTCAGTTGAAAACAGGTTTTGGCTGTTGATCCTAGTTATCATTTGTTTTTTACTTAGGGGGATGCCCTGAGCAAAACGACGCCACAAAAAAAAAGGAAAACATCTCTTCAAAATATCCAAAATAGGTACAGAGTTTTTAAAAGATCAAAACGACCCATCAGAGATTCCAGATTTCGTGACCTGTGGCCCAACTGTAGCAGAGTGCATGAAGCAAACTAAACCTGATCCAGCTCATTAGTTCCTGTTGATGATGGACCCTGCTGCTCTGAGGGAGCTCACTGCTGAGATGTCAAACATCTATTCAATGCAAACCAAAGGGAAGATACTTGATCTGAACATGGATGAGTTGCTGACTTTCTATGGGGTTCTTCTCACATCTGGCTACAGTTCTGTGTGGTGACAGCACATATTTTGGTCATATGACTCTGATGTCCACAATGAAGCCACCTCAAATGCAATGAGAAAGAATTGCTTTGATGAGCTAATGGCTTCAATCCATCTGGTACATAACTCGAAGGCCAAAAACGACCCTTTCTACAAAGTATGGCCCATCTTCAGTGCACTGAATGAATCTTACCAAATGATGCCATACTCAAAATGGTTATCGGCTGACGGAAGCATGACACCTTATTATGGCAGGCGTGGTTGCAAGCAATTCATCAGGGACAAACCATTCTGGTTGGGGTATAAACTGTGGAGCCTTGCATCACCTACAGGGTACATGTATCATATGGAGCCCTATTGTGGAGTGCACACACACATGTCCCTGAAACTGGCCCAGGACAGGGCCCAAGTGTAGTCCTCGGTCTCGCCGAACAAGCGGAAGTTCCTTCAGGGTGTAACTTCGTACATGACAACCTTTTCATCTCACTTAGCCTCCTTGATGAAATAACAAAACGGGGTTGTGGATGTCTTGGCATTCAGAGACAGTGCCACCTGTATGATGTCCCTTTCACAGATGTGAAGAATTTCCCAAAAAAAAATGCCTCATGGAAGTTCTGAGGTCCTTACACAGGGGGAAAAGGTACTGGTACAGTGGAAGGATAACAGTTTTGTAACCATGGCAGCCATTGCTCCTGAGAAGTATTCTGATGGGCCTGTAAATAAGCGGAGCAAAGAGAAAAAAAGCCTATGACAAAGTTCCACAGCCCATGTGTATCCTCACATGAAACCAAAACATGGGGGTCGTGGATCTGCGTGAGCTTCAGCTGTCAAGATACAGCGCTGAAGTGTTGGCGGCCAATCTTCTCCTGGTCCCTTCACGGTGCGGTGGTGAATAGCAGGATGTTCTCAGAGATGGTGTTGGTAATG
Organism: Lampris incognitus; assembly: GCF_029633865.1. Lineage (NCBI taxonomy): Eukaryota > Metazoa > Chordata > Actinopteri > Lampriformes > Lampridae > Lampris > Lampris incognitus. The sequence goes on from NC_079222.1 coordinate 48,034,530, forward strand.
AATATGACCTCCTGGCCTTTCAGCGACCTGTGTCCCTGTGTCTCCTGAAAAGATGTGGAAAACTTCCTCTTGGCCATGGCAGAAGATCTTCGATTGCAACAACTTTCACTCAGGATTCTGTAAGAGGTGATAGAAAATCTCAGTGGCCTGTGAACATGGGGAACCGTTTCCGCAGATGAAGATGTTGTGACAAGCATGTGAGAAGTGTGATGCACCTCTCCACATTGAGTGCTTCAAACGTTTTCGTTGAGTGAAGTCTAACCAATGAGCTGTCGTCCGTTTACTCAAATTTGTTGAAACCAGGACGTTCGGGCAGCGTAGTGGTCTATTCCGTTGCCTACTAACACGGGGATCGCTGGTTCGAATCCCCGTGTTGCCTCCGGCTTGGTTGGGCGTCCCTACAGACACAGTTGGCCGTGTCTGCAGGTGGGAAGCCGGATGTGGGTATGTGTCCTGGTCACTGCACTAGCGCCTCATCTGGTAGGTCGGAGCGCCTGTTTGGGGGGGGCGGGCGAGGGAGAGCTGGGGGGAATAGCGTGATCCTCCCACGCCCTAACTTCCGCCTGGTGAGACCCCTCGCTGTCAGGTGAAAAGAAGTGGCTGGTGACTCCACATGTATCGGAGGAGGCGTGTGGTAGTCTGCAGCCCTCCTCGGACCGGTGGAGGGGGTGGAGCGGTGACCGGGACAGCTTGGGGGAGTGGGGTAATTGGTCAGATACAACTGGGAGGAAGAAGAGGGAAAAATCCCCCCCCCCGCAAATTTTTTTTGAAACTGTGTTATGAGACTGTGAAATAAGTACATTGTTGTCACTGATAGTACCTCACAGTATGCACTGCCCTAGTACGTTTTGTCCGATACTGTCAAAATGTAACAATATTGATGAATGTCTTCCTGTTGTAAAATGTTCAGAGATGATATATTTTATTTTACTTAATGTTATTTTAAAGTGCTGGATTCTACATGGTGTATAGTCTCCATGTCCTGGCTTCTGTTTTTCATAAATAAATGATCCTCCCTCAGAAGAGTTTGCCAATGGCGGTGTTTGTGTAAGTTCAAACATGTATTACGTGAACAGTAGTACTAGTTATGAAGTACATTTTAACCATACATCATCCTTCTATGTTGCATATGTTACTGCTATTTTACGATTTTAAATGTGTAAATAGGTCTAATTGAAGAATCTGTGTGAATTCTGACTATGCTGTCTTCCACCGGTCACTACTGTGACCGAGTATGAAACTTCATATTTCACTAACTTAACCAACATAAAATCAAAAAGGCCATAAAGTTTGTGTATTAGGGAGATCGAGGGAGAAAAATGCATGTATTCAAATTGCAAAGAAAAATATGGGATTAACGGGTTAACTCAGCTTCTATACATTTGAAACTCCATTCCCACTGTACTGTATATAGTTCGCATTAAATGCAAGTTGTGCTGCACAATACAAACTCACCTTCTGTGAACAATACAAGAAAAAAGAAAGAAACAACACATCAAAACACATAAAAACACCCTAATGTCATGTACCAAGAATAAACAAATCTCAATGCTACATACAACCCAAATGTCCACCCAGAGGCATTGAAACAAAAATGGAAAAAAAAAACCCAAAAACTTTAAAGCTGCATGGGTGACTTTCTGCCCAGTGGTGGTGGACAAAGCAGCACAGCGTTTTGGTTGACTGAGATTGTGGAAATTATGTCTCAAAATTACGTCTCAGAGACACAATTTCGAGACATAATTTTGGGAATCTTCGGAATTTCAGGGCGGTCTATGGAAGAGCACTCGCTGAGCAAAAATACTGAATAAAAACACCGTTCTCTAAGGATTTACCGTTTACATACCGCGATATCCAACTCAGCGAAGAGAAGGAACTGAAGTGGTGAGGTCAGGTTTTTTGTTTGGTTTTGCTTTGTTTTTTTGGGTGCGCCAGTACGCACAGATGATCACAGCAGGAATAGACACAGGCATTATGATTAATTTATGTTTAAACACGGAAAGCAATAGCTAACAGCTAACACTTCTTCAGCCAAATCTGCCACTGGTCTGTGATACTGCTTCCGCCGAACACCGGAAGTATTACCCATAATCGTTTCCCCAGTGACGACCCCCCCTCAGGAAACTCGTGAATTATAGTGGACACAAATATCTGGAAATTGGACTGTAATGAGCGAATTAACAAAGCATTTGGCATATTTTTACTATTGTTATTGATTCAGTGAACCTTAATGTACAGAAAAATAAAAATCTATGACTTGTGAGGCTGTGACACAAAAAATGAACGATTTTCCAGAGCTCCCTCTAAATTTCTCGAAGTAGGCTTTTAGGGGCGCTCGTCTCCTTTTCAGGGGAGCCGAGGTCCACTTAGCTCCTCCGTAATTCGAACCCAGGCTACATCTAACTTCTAAATTCAAACTCCGTCCAACTGAATTAGAGACTGTTCATACAGTCTACACTTACATTTTTAACCCGATGAACGTGACGTTAAACTAGCTTCAACCCCTCGTCTTGACGCATGCTCAGTAGTCCAAGATGAAAAAAGGTTGAATCAGTTCATCCGGACACAACGTTTATTGAGAGAAACGTGTCTTCATCTTCTAAGTGACCTCTTCAGTCTCAGCTGACTGCAGGTACCCCCAACCTTGATAAACAATACTGTGGCATAACGACCCAAACCAGCCACCAGTTTCATATGCAAATATGGGTGTGTGACCACTAGAGTTTCAATGGCCATGTGTACTATTCACACAAGATAAGATAAGATAAGATAAGATAAGATACTGTAACGTGCATGGATAAGAAGACACGCTGGCCGCGGGCTGGCAGGTCTGATCCTTTAGTCGAGCGGTTAGCGATGCCTCCTGCGGTGCGGGCGATACGGGTTCGCTTCCCGGCCGCGGCAGTTCCTGTGGTTGCGTTGTCCCCCGAATTCGCTACAATACTTTATAGTCATTGTGCATGCGCACACAACGAAATTTCGTTTGGTGACTCTCAGACCAGCAACACCAGACAAGGTAAAAGATATATAAAAAAAAGCAATAAGCGAGGGAGCAAAAACGATAATGAGACAATAAAAGATAGCAGCGGCTTTTAAAGCTCAAAATAGTGCATGGGATTACCGCACATAGTTCACAGTATAGAGCTCCGGACGTCACGTGACTAGTTTTGTTTACACGGCCACTTTGGCAGGAAGAAAAGTGTGCACTGCGCAAAAATGAATGGCGCCAGCGTCGATTTCAAGCCGTCAGAGTTCACTGCGAATTTTAATTCCAAAGACATTGAACGTGGGAAGGCTACGGTCCGGAGGAACGTAGCTGGGTCTCCCGTCAGCTCATCCTGGACCCCAGTCGACACAGAGAGCGTACCGACCAGTCCGGTTCAAGCGCCTCTCATCAGACAGATCCAACTGACCAACTCCCGTACCCAGCAGCTAGAGGCGGCCTCTGCTGCGGTGAGGGATCTTCAGACTCGGGTCCAGCCCCTCCAGGCCTGTGTGGGTAACCTAACGAGTCAGCAGGCGGCGTTGGCGAGCCAACAAGCAGAGATCCTGCGGCAGTTGCAGACCATCACGGCGGCTCTCACCATCCAGCCGCCGGGCCAGCCTGCCCCTGGAGTCGTGGGTAACCCACCCCCTGGGCCCGCTGCCCCAGTTAACCCTGTGGGGCTCAACCCAGTTCCCCGGGGGCCCTGCCTCTCCAGCCCACGACCATTTGATGGCGACTTTGAGACCTGTGCCACGTTCGTCATGCAGTGAGCTGGTCTTCCTGCACCAACCCAGCATGTTCACGTCTGATGCTGCCCGTGTCGCTTACGTGACCAACCTGCTCACAGGCCGAGCAGCTCAGTGGGCCACTGCTTCCTGGTCCATGAAGGCCAGTTTCTGCCTAACCTACGAGGACTTTGTGGCGGAACTACGGAAGGTTTTCCACCATCCAGTCGGTGGCCAGGACCCTGGTGCTCGGCTGAGCAGTATCCAGCAGGGCAGTGGCAGTGTCACAGACTACTCGGTGGAGTTCAGGCTGGCCGCAGCTGAGAGCGGCTGGAGCAACCGGTCACTTCGGGTCACCTTCCGGAGAGGTCTCAGCGAGGCTGTCAAGGACCAGCTAGCCACCCGGGAGGAGCCCACCTCCCTCGAGGACCTGATCAAGCTCGCCATCCGCATCGACGGACGCCTCCGGGAGAGGAGGCGCGAGCGAGCCCTGCATGGATCCCCGTCCATTCCCCAGTCGTCCAGCACTCCTAACAGGACCCCTACTCCTGCTCGCCCCACTTTCCCTGCGGCCGTTTCTCCCCCCGCGCCCCAGACCACGACGGGGGAGGAACCTATGCAGCTGGGGCGCACGCGCCTTAGTCCGGCCGAACGGGAGGCCCGGTTCAAGGCGGGTCAATGCCTCTTCTGTGGCCAGAAGGGACATCTGATCAGCGGTTGCCCCACTCGGCCAAAAGACTAGGCTCACTGGGGCCCCGGGAGATCCTAGTGAGCCGCCTTTCCTGTTCCCGCCGTCCTGCCCCACAGAACCATCTGGTTAGCGTTACCCTGGCCTGGGCTGACTCTGGCCACTCCTCGACTCAGGGGCTGATGAGTGTTTCCTGGACTCAGAGTTTGCTGCCCAGGCTAACATCCCGCTAGAGACGCTGGAGAAGCCCATGGAGGCCTTCGCGCTGGACGAGCGCTGCCTGTCCAGCGTCACCCAACGCACCCATCCTGTCTCGCTCACCATAGCCGGGAACCATGTGGAGAGACTTCGGTTCTACATCATCCAGTCCCCGTTAGTCCCTGTGATCCTATAACCCGCTGACTCCTGCGCTCTCGGTGGCGCAGAGCCAACATACCATCCGAAACGGTGTCTGACCGTTTCTCCATTTCACGTGCTTGTTGTTCAGACGCTTCTTCCAGCCTGGCTAGTTCCAGGGGTTTTGTCAGATTCACCGTGGGATCAGTGAGAGCTTTTCTCCTAAGCTTGTGCGATACGCAGGTTTGCACAATGCGGCGTCTTATTTCTGCGTCAACGTCAGAGAACTCACAGGATACTGCAAGTGTGCATAAGCGGACATAGTATTCCCCAACGGTTTCATTTCCAGACTGTGTAGATTGCCTAAACTTGTACACCTCAAAATCCACATTCCTCTTTGGTGAAAAATAAGTCTCAAGTGCCTTAACGGCTTTATCAAAGTCTTTAGCGACTCCCTTATCAGGCAGCGTCACAAAAATGTCATATACCTGTTCGCCCGCATAATGAAGTAGCATGGCACGTTTCCCAGTATTGTCTTTGATGTCCATGGCCAACAAGAAATTTTCGAAACGAGCCGTCCGTTTCTCCCATCTAGGTCCCAACGTCCCCAGGGCACCTCCATGGATATGAAACGCCGGGAACGCGTCGCTCGACGCGATAAACGTTGCCATGATGAGATGGCGGATGACTTGGATGAACTTGTTGATTCGTGCTAGCTAGCTCAGCTAATGCAGTTAGCTGAACGTTACTACCCTTTTGGTACTACTGATTAGAGTTCATAATTCAATTCCGCAGTGCAGGTTCCGTCAATCCACAAAGTCCTCGTCGCCATTGTAATGACCTACTTTTCACTCTCACAGATGATAACACCGTTTCTGAATTAGCCGTGGAACTTCGCCATGTTTATTTCGCTCCACGCATAACGTGCACATAATCCGCCTGACTCTCGTCTACCTTCCCGCTCCCGTGGCTGCTCTGTTTACTATCCCATAACTCCCTGTGTCCTTAAAGGTGTATTCCCCTGATACTGAACATCACAGTACCAACCAGGCCAAAGGGTGTGGCTGTCCTCGAAGGACCTCCCGCTTCAGTCCACCGCGAAGAAGCTGAACCCCCGGTTTGTCGGGCCCTTTGAGATCAGGAAGGTTCTCGGCCCCGCGGCGGTGAGTCTGAAGCTTCCGGCTTCCTTGAAGATCCATCCCGTTTTTCATGTGTCTCGGGTTAAGCCTGTTTCCCACAGTCCTCTGATGCCTCCGGCCCCGGCTCCGCCTCCCCCTGAGATCGTGGATGGGCACCCCCAGTGGAAGGTCCGCCGGCTGCTGGACGTCCGGCGCCGAGGACGGAGGTTCCTGTATTTGGTGGACTGGGAAGGCTACGGTCCGGAGGAACGTAGCTGGGTCTCCCGCCAGCTCATCCTGGACTCTGGGCTGCTCACTGAGTTCCATCATTCCCATCCCGACAAGCCGGGCAAGTCGCCTGGTGGCTCCCGTGGAGGGGGGGTGTACTGTTACGGCCCGCCCACCCCGCGGCGGCAGTCAATCAGCTCGTCAGGGCCGGGCTTAGCCGTCAGGGCCGGGCTTAGCCGTCAGGGCCGGGCTTAGCCGTCAGGGCCGGGCTTAGCCGTCAGGGCTGGGCTTAAGTTTGGTGGTCTCCCAGGGCCCGCTGGGAGTTCGTGCCGTAACCTCCTCGCAGTAGTGGCTACTCTTCCCTTACGGCGCTTTTCTCTCCGAGCTCACCCCAGCCCCTGGTTTATGGCTTCCTTTGCAAAGTTTCCCCGTGGAAGTATCCTGCCGTGTTCCCGTTTTGGATTACCCAAGAGTTTTTTCCCTCGGACTTCCCGTTTTCTTTTCGCTTATTGCCTTCCTGTGTTTGACTGTTGTACGCGCGAGGAATAAAGCACGCCAGTTTCGGCTAACCCCATCTCTGTCTGGTGTCGTGCGCTTGGGGTCTTCCACAAACCCTAACAGAACGCTGTTTCGAAACTTCACAACCAGCGTTCCTCCCTATCAAGGATGTGCACATCCTCATCTAGGCTATGGTCACACCCATATTTGCACATGAAACTGGTTTCGGTATGCATCTGTCACCATTTTATCATGCTGTGACTGCAAACATTCCCTAATCCTCTGTGAATAGTGCACATGGCCACTGTAACTCTGGTCACGCCCATGTTTGCATATGAAACTGGTCGTTGATTTCGGTCGTTATGGCTGTTTATAAGAGTGGGGGTACCTGCAGTCACCATGTACTGTCGGTTACTGTTTGATTGATCGTTAAGTGTCTCCTTCACACCCTGAGACCGGGGGGGGGGGCTTTTTACCAAGTACAAGTCAGGTATGTTGATATTGAATCATAACGGTGGTCTGGATCAGGCAAACCACCCGAGCTGCTGAGGGATTGAGATGATTTGGACTCTGAGATGAGCGTCTCACACACAGTGCAGAGAAGTCTATGTATGGAAACCGGAAACTGTACAAGAGTTCACACGACATGTCAGGTAATGCAGGCGCAAGAGGTAAGAGTTCAGTACATGAACAAAACATATGGCCGTTTATCTTCTTTCTTTCTTTTTCTTTTGCTTGTGAGTAACGGTAACTCTCAGGAGGAAAAAAAATGGGCCCAAATTTTAGTCGCCATCTGGAGCCCTGTGAGCCATGAGACGGAAGAAGCCCATGAGACACCAGGACTTCCAAGAGCATCCTGCCGCTGAACTGATGTGAGTGCCTATGGGTTTAAACCCTGTTGAGCAGAAGAACGGGCATGCCAGTGCTCCCACTGGCCAGCTAGAGAACTCCTATAAGGCAAGCATTGTGTGGCAAAGAGTGTGCGGTGTGTTCCCTCGTGTACACCTGAACAGGTGTACAGACACGGCCAATTGTGTCTGTAGGGACACTCGACCAAGCCTGAGGTAACACGGGGATAAGAACCAACGATACCCGTGTTGGAAGGCAGTGGAATAGACCGCCACGCCACCTGGATGCCCTCAGCTGGCATCTCTTAAGCTCTCACAGTAAAACAGGTCTGTTGGATCCTGGGTCGCCTGTGTGTCTGGCCCTGCATGGATTGGGGGGGGCGGTTGACCGCTGAACTGGGATGGACCTTGTCCTGGTCTGTTGAAGGTAGATGGCTTATTTGATCTACAGCACTTGGAAAAATAGTTCCATTTTCCACACGAGTTACAGTGTTTTTTTTATAAATGTATTTCTAGTTTTCCCCCTTATCCCACCCGATTAACCCACTGGCATATGGCCAGAACTCTTGTCGAATAACTCCCCTGGCTCACGTTTCCTCGGGAAGGAGATAGTCGTAACACCAGCTTCCTTCAAACTCGTGTCGGCTGCTCTCGCCATTTTACACGCTGAAGCCTCGCATGGATTCCATCGCCTTCAGGCCGCGAAGGAGGCGTAGGGAGAATGCTTTCGGTTGCGTGGCTGCAGGCGCCGGGTGGGCCAGAGGGGTCGCTGGAGAACGACGAGTCCCCCGAACACTACACCGATCTACACGCACTATCCCTCGGGTAAGGGTGGCCTAATGAATGCCTTACTCTGTGGACGCTCTGGCCGTGACCGGTTACGGCGAGTCTGGGATACGAACCTCCCAGCCACGTGACGAGCGGACCGCAAGAACGGCGGTTTATTCCGCTCGGCCACCAGAGCGGCAGTTAGTGTTTTTTGAAAGCAGGACAGATGCTACGGTCGGATGAGTGTTGTTCAACGCAGTTACACTCTGTAATCCTCTTCTTCCTTATTTACCTCTTTGTTGCCCTTTTCAGATAGGTCATATAGTATGCAGGTTTCAATGCCTGTGTTCAGAGTTTTATTCTTTTTTTCCCTTAAGCAGCTGTGAGCAGACACTATCATTCCTTGGCTAGCATTTTAAATGCGGATATTTGTCACTGGATTGTCTTGTACAGCTTCTGGTTCATTGTGTTGAATGCATGTCTGTTCATTATTACGTTCTTTACTGGCAGGCATATTTCCTCAAATTTCCTTACCAGTACTTTGGAATCCTCTTGATCCTCCTCTTCCTCCTCTTCCTTCCAAAAGTATCACACTTATCCAGTGCATCAGGTCCACTGAGGTTGCGGAAAGTGTATGCTTTCAATTTCTCACTTGCCGCTGATACCCCGGCGTTGCTCCAGGGATGGGCATGATCCAGAAAGGGCCGAAAGGACAGAAAGGACCTTGATTTGTAGACTCAGGTGTGTAACTGCTTGGTTGAAACAAGACTATTGGTTGACTAATAGCATCAGGTGTATAACTGCTTGGTGGAACCAAGACCTGCATCCACACCGACCCTTTCTGGATCATGTTGCCCGTCCCTGCCACACACCCTCCAGTTATTGGTTTCAGCTGTTTCATGCACACCCATTGCTAGCAGGTGCATAAAATCAAGCATACATACAGCCATTCATAGATAAAAACTATAGCGAATTCGGGGGGCAACCAGAAGGGACCGCTAGAGCGGTCAGCGATGTCTCCCGCGGTGCAGGGGATACGGGTTCACGTCCCGGCCGCGGCAGTTCCTGTGGTTGCCCCCCGAATTCGCTACATTGGTGTCAGAAGTGGGATAGGGAGACCGTGAGGCCGTCGGAAGCGTATGCGCCCTGAGGTGTAAAGCAGCTGATATGCTTAAGCACGGGGACGCGCTTCCCGAAGGACGGGGGGGGGGGGGGGTAGTGTAACGTGCATAGATAGGTAGACACGTTGGCCGTTGACTGATGGGTCTGACCCTTTAGTCGAGCGGTTAGCGATCTCTCCTGCGGTGCGGGCGATACGGGTTCGCGTCTCGGTCTCGGCCTCGGCAGTTCCTGTGGTTGCCCCCCGAACTCGCTACGTTACTTGCCCAGCTACACAGGGTCAACTGTAAAGTTTGGGGGAGGAAGAATAATGGTCTGGGGCTGTTTTCCATGGTTTGGGCAAGGCTGCTTAGGTCCAGTGAGGGGAAATCTTTATACTACAGCATACAGTGACATTCTAGAGAACTGTGTGCTTCCAACTTTGTGGCAACAGTTTGGGGAAGGCCCTTTCCTTTTTAGCATGAGTGTCACAGAAAAGTGCATGTGACGTGCATCTTAGAAAACTCACTTAAACACTGTCTTGATTATTGATGCAACTACACAAACAAATGCACATTTATTAAGGCTGGGTCTACACACACAAACACACACGCACACACACACAGCACCTTACATACATCACACTATTTATTATTATTACTGCCTTTTTTGTTCTGTGTTGTTGTTATTTTATTGCTATTGTTGCTGCAGTGTTGAGAAGCCGAAACTCAAGAATGTTACTCCCTTGTACTTTTATAATGACACGTAACAAATAAAGAATATTGAATGCATGCTCAATAATCCAGGTAAAACATCAAAGAAGGTTGAATTAGTTCATATGGATACAATGTTTATTGACAGATACATTGTAACATCCTGTTCAAACTCATACAAATCTCACTCTTTTAATCTGCTGCAAATATAATTCTTTTAATCTCCAACAATTATAAAGAATTAATCCCAACAGTTTTGTCACCCAAATCAAAAACAATAATTAAAGTAACTCATTTTGAGGTATATAATAACCATAAACATCTTTTTTGGTAAACAACATAATTTGTATCACACCATAGAAACAAGGCCTGGGGTGGCCACTCAGCCTTTTCAGTTTTCAACAATGAAACCCTTTAAGATTATGCAAACAACTGAGAAATTGGCCAGCTACAATTCAGCATCAATAAGTCAGTGCCTTTGAACACACGTCTCCTCTGACAGTTCTGCTATGATTAATTACTCTTCTGGACCCAATGGATGTTTGCACGTCATTGTGTGTATGTGTGTCGGGGGGGGGGGTGAGGGAGAAAAAATAGTGAAGAGAATGATTCAATTATATCCAACAGAACTCGCCTAATACATTTCAACCAAGAGAGACAGAGTGAATGAAGTGAAGATAATGTGCATTATAACAGATGATTTAGTGGATATGAAGTCATATCAGGAAAGTTTTTGGTGGTTAGACTCAACTGGGATTTTTTTTCTTTTAATGGAGGGTCATCGGCCCTGTACAGCAGCATAATAAATCCAGACAGTGGTGGCGGTGGTGGCCGATGACCTACTGAGGCAGATGAGGCTGATGAAGAGATGAGAGATATGTTGTGCGAGAACTAGGGGGTGATGGGGAGGTCGAGGGTCATGCAAAATAGCAGCATGAATGTACTGAAGACAGAGAGAGATACATTTAAAAAGACAACAGCAAGGTGATAGGCTAACCATGCAGGTGTGTCGCTGTGTTATGGACAGATGAGAACAGGACGTGATCAGCTGATAACTCGGTTGACAGCCCCAGACAATGACGGCAAGGGGAATCATCAGTGAGCATGCGTGAGAGATGAGAACGGCAATATAAAACTAGACAAAAGCTTTTCCACAGAAAAAGCATGTGAATGCTGAGCTGCTGAAAGAAATCGCGAAAGCATTGCTGAAAATGGATAAATAGGAAAAGTCAGAAAGTCCCTAGCCTACCTGAAATACCTGGAAACTGAAATGTGAAATGGCTGAATATTTTAAAAGTTTTAAAGGTATAAAAAACTAAAAATTTGCCATAATGTGCTAAATACATAAATAGTTTGATTGTTGGAAACTGAAATGTGTGCAGAATGAGAGGAGGGGTTGAATGAGAGGAGGGGTAGTGATGAAGATGAAGAGTGATGAAGAGGAAGGGTAGTGATGAAGAGGAAGGGTAGCGATGAAGATGAAGAGTAGCGATGAAGAGGAAGGGTGGTGATGAAGATGAAGAGTAGTGATGAAGAGGAAGGGTAGGAAGGAGGGTAAGAAGATTGTAGGAAGGTAGGATAGCAGGGAGGTTGTAGGAAGGAAGGTAAGGTTGTAGGAAGGAAGGTAGGAAGGTTGTAGGAAGGAAGGTAGGAAGGTAAGAAGGTTGTAGGAGGGAAGGAAGGTAGGAAGGAAGGAAGGTAGGAAGATTGTAGGAAGGTAGGGAGGCAGGAAGGTTGTGGGAAGGAAGGTAGGAAGGAAGGTATGAAGGCGGGAAGGTAGGAAGGAAGGTAAGAAGATTGTAGGAGGAAAGTAGTAAGGTTGTAGGAAGGAAGGAAGGTAGGTAGAAGGAAGGTAGGAAGGTTGAAGAGGGAGGAAGAGCAGGTAAGAAGTGGCAGAAGCTGATCGAATCTACCAGGTGTTGAGAGTTGACAGTAATTAGCCTGGCAGTTGAGTTTCAAATTGATATGTGACGTCACAATAGGACTGGACATTCTAACAGGCAAAGTGTATGGCAGAATTGCTAAAATTTAGAGCTGAATTGTTCAAAAACTATAAAATATTTTTAAACTCTGAATAGGATTCTGAAAGAGCAGAATGTCCTGAACTGTTTAAGCTTTAAAAGGGGTTTCTAGCTCAAAAAATGAAGGAGGCGATACAGTTCAAAGGTGATGAGGGTTTCAACCTTTCCCCATAGACTTCCATTGTTTTGAAAAAGAAGAAAAAGCTTAATATGTCTAAAAATGTAAAATATTTCAAAAAACCTAAATGTGAGCCTTAATGGGCTTAAAGAGATGAACATTTTGATACCTGAATGGTTTCAGTGGCTAAAAGTATGAAGGAGTAAAAGAGGTGGAAAGGTTGCAAAAGTCCCCCGTTGACTCCCATTCCAAAAATGGCTGAAAAAAGTTGAATATTTCAAAAAGTTCAAAAGGTATGGAAAATCTGAAAGGGGAGCACTAATGTCCTTAATGAGTTGAACATTTTCATAGTTGAATGCTTTCAGTAGCTAAAAGTATGAAGGAGCTACAAAGTGTCAACAAATGGGCGGAAAATAAATAAAGAAAGAAAGAACTGCAAAGCAATAGTGTGAATAATAAGGAATATAACAGGCAAAAGGTAGCATGCAAAAGATAGCATGCAAAAGATAGCATGCAAAAGATAGTCATCCTGACTGAAATTTTGCTAAAGCTCAATGATGTCAGCTTGATAACCCTTTTCAGATAACTGACACTGCACTTGATGTTTTGCAATAAAGTCAAACTGGCATATAATGGAAGGACTCTCTTGCAATGATTTGGGTCAAAAATGAGAGCTGTTGTGGTCCACCCCTAAGTCCTGGCTGCGGTCCTTGTGCCCATGAAAAAGGGCCTTCTTTTAAAGTACGGAGGGTGGGGGTGGGGCTTCACCCTTCATAAGGGGCTAGGACAAACAGCCCGTCTGACTTGGCATGACAGCCCTGCATAACTGGCTTGTGCTTTACATATCTGAGGTAGCCGAGAGGATCCTTTATTTTATTTGGATCACATTTGCCCTGAATCTAGCCCAGAAATCGTCTGGTTGAATCGACCGCTTTTGTGACAGACGGACTCTGTATCGACACAGCTGTTAGTGATGAGTGAAGGCCTGCTACTTAGTACTGAAGCTTTATCCTGGATGTCGGAAGTGGGCAACATTACTGTGGGTCTATCTGAGGGCTTGATCCTGCAGCCTGCCTGGGATTACCTCTACCAAAACCACCATGACCTCCTGAGGAGCCCTCTCTTCCCTGTGGTCCTCTCCATCACAACCTATTTTCTTCTGGTAGGCGTTTACACTGTGCTGGACCTGTTGGCTCCCACCTGGCCCTGCATCAACCGCTACAGGCTACACCCGCAGAGGCCAGTCACCTGGGATAACGTTTGGATTACATTAGCTGTCACTCTTTACAACCACCTTCTTTACGTCTTTCCTGCTGCAGTATCCCAGTGGCTGTGGAGACCACCTACGCCTCTTCCTCGTGATGCACCTACTCTCTGGGGGTTCTTGCTGGGGATCCTGGGTTGTACGGTGGTCTTTGACTTCCAGTATTACGTCTGGCACCTGTTGCACCACAGGGTTCCCTGGTTATACCGAACCTTCCATGCAGTACACCACCAGTACAGTCAGCCGTTCAGCCTGGTCACCCAGTACATGTCTGGGTGGGAACTATTCAGTGTTGGGTTTTGGGTCACGGTAGACCCCATCCTGCTTCAGTGCCACTGCCTCACGACATGGGGCTTCATGGTCTTCAACGTCTATATTTCCACAGAAGACCACTGTGGCTACGACTTTCCATGGTCAACACACCACCTGGTGCCTTTTGGCCTCTGGGGTGGTACACCTAAGCACGATACACACCACCAACGCCCTGGAACTAATTTTGCCCCTTTCTTCTCCCATTGGGACTGGTTAGGGGGCACAAATATGACGCCGACTTCCTCCAGTACTGCTGCAACTGCAGATCCGGAAGACATGAAGGGGAAGAAAAACTAAAGGACTTCAGTTAGTCTCTGACTCTCTCTCTTCCTCTTTAACTGCCACTATTTATCTTCTTCTGGGCTGTTATTTTGCCTGTTTTGTTGCTCAAGTTTCTTTTCTTCCAAAAGTCGCCTTTTACATCTAGTCTTGTTTTCTGTCCTCCTCCTCTCCTGCCTTCGATTTGATCTTCTCCACCCGGTTAGATGTTTTGCATTTCTCTTTAGCAAAAGAGTTGTTCCTCAAACCCGCACACTTCAGCTGCTTTTATTAAGCTTGAAACCAGCGTCGATGATATTCTGTAAGAATATACTGTGAAGAAATGTCAAAAGTTTAACCCTTTAGATCGCATCTGGGAAGCTGCTGAGAACAACTAGCATTTCTAATTTATATACAGTGATAATGTAGGCTGATATATACTACTACTACTATATATATATATATATATATATATACATATATATGTATGTGTGTATATATATATATGTGTACTGATTTATAGTAGTGATATGTTGGAAGATATCTCTAATTCATGAATATGACGTATTTTTTTCTGTTTTACAACGAGTTATTTTTCCCCCAGGTTAATGTGATGTGCTCGCCAAGATACCTTGAACTGTTGTTCATTACTGAACTGTCTGTTCAGTACTGAACTGTCAGCTCGGTACTGAACTGTCTGCTCGGTACTGAACTGTCTGTTTAGTACTGAACTGTCTGTTCGGTACTGAACTGTCTGTTAGTACTGAGCTGTCTGTTCGGTACTGAACTGTCTGTTCGCTACTGAACTGTCTGTTTAGTACTGAACTGTCTGTTAGTACTGAACTGTCTGCTCGGTACTGAACTGTCTGTTAGTACTGAACTGTCTGCTCGGTACTGAACTGTCTGCTCGGTACTGAACTGTCTGTTTAGTACTGAACTGTCTGTTAGTACTGAACTGTCTGTTCGGTACTGAACTGTCTGTTCGGTACTGAACTGTCTGTTAGTACTGAACTGTCTGTTCGGTACTGAACTGTCGGTTAGTACTGAGCTGTCTGTTCGGTGCTGAACTGTCTGTTCGGTACCGAACTGAACTGCTGTCCGGGGCGTCGCTTTTGCTGTCACTAAACTGACACCAGTCATCTGTCAAAGTGATCACACTGATGCGGACACGTGCGCACGTCCTCTCCCGGCCGTGCAGGAAATCTCTGCAGGGAGCATCAATGGTGCTCTTTTAGCTGCATCCCAGTATGATGCGTGGGGGCAATACTAATCTCTGGTCCTCTCTTTCACACTACATGCTCTTTTTGGCAAAGGTTCTCAATACCCCCCACCCCAACAAGAAAGAAAGAAAGAAAGAAAGAAAGAAAGAAAGAAAGAAAGAAAGAAAGAAAGAAAGAAAGAAAGAAAGAAAGAAAGAAAGAAAGAAAGAAAGAAAGAAAGAAAGAAAGAAAGAGAACACCTTTGTGACACACAGTCTTCAACCACGGTGAAAACAAAATAAAACTTATTTTAAAAGATTTGCATTTGCTCTCCTCAAGCTCTCATGTTAATGTCTTTTCCTTCGGCTCATCGGTAGGCCCACAAAAGAAACACACTGACACTGTTTAAAACAAATGTTATCCCATCAATTATGCAAATATTCACTTGCATACCTTGAATTTGTTCAAATAAAGCTATGCATCTACTCTGGGTCAGCGTATTGAGTCATTCGATTACACAATACATAATAAAACGCTTGACTCATCAGGATGTTATCTCTTGCAGCTTTTATTCACAGCATGCACCTCGGCATTTTCACAGGCGTGTAGAGTGCGAGCAAACCAGCAGAGGTCGCTGCAGCTGCTGCTCCTTGAATGAAGAACTGAGAGCGGTTTCGTAAGGGGCACTTTGAGTTCAACACCTGCGTTGTGCATTTTTGGAGAACCGTCGCCGTGAGACAGAAATAAGTTAACACTTCCACTTTCGGGAGTCGGAAGTGCGTCATCAGTACCGTCTAAACTGGGCGAATTGTTGACTGACCTTGAGTTTTACTCTTAGCTCTGCAGAGCTGCATGGGCTGTGTTGATGCTCGCCAGGAGAGAGTCTGCAGAACAGGTTTGACTCGCTGAGCTGGAGGAGGGTCTGGAGGTTGTTTTGCAACACTCATTCTGTGTGTTAGAAACACACTGAGAGACGCAACCTCTCACAGTCGAACAAACGTTTGCCTGGGTGTGTTCAGCTATTAATAACTCCAACTTATAGTCTGTAAACTTTACCCACAAACACATGCTTTTAACAAATGTCTAGTGCGCATGTGTTTTCCACTGTGAACATTATACTTGTTATTTTATTTTTTTGGTGACGGATTCAACATCGCTCCCTAGAGGTGATTAATTTACCGTGGTAAAATGGAAAACGGACTGCATCTGTGTGTTACTTTTCTAGTCTACCAACGGGCGGCACCGTGGCTCAGGGGTTAGTGCGGTCGCCCCACAGCAAGAAGGTCTTGGGTTCGAGCCCCGGGTTAGTCCAACCTTGGGGGTCGTCCTCTGTGTGGAGTTTGCAGGTTCTCCCCGCGTCTGCGTGGGTTTCCTCCGGGTGCTCCGGTTTCCTCCCACAGTCCAAAGACATGTAGGTCAGGTGACTCGGCCCTACTACATTGTCCCTAGGTGTGTTTGTGTGTGTGTGAATGTGTGTGTGTGTGCGTGCGTGCGTGCGTGCGTGCGTGTGATGGCCTGGCGGCCTGTCCAGGGTCTCTCCCAGCCTGCCGCCCAATGACTGCTGGGATAGGCTCGAGCATCCCCGCCCCGAGTAAGGATAAGGGGTTTGGATAATGGATGAATGAATGAATCCGGCCAATGACCCCACTCTTCTGAGCCATTCCGGTCTCTGCTCCGCCCCCTCTGCCTATCCGGGGAGGGCTGCAGACTACCACATGCCTCCTCCCATACATGTGGAGTCGCCAGCTGCTTCTTTTCACCTGACAGTGAGGAGTTTCACCAGGGGCGCATAGCGCATGGGAGGATCACCTTGTAGAGGAGGCGCTAGTGCAGCGACCAGGACACATACCCACATCCGGCTCCCCACCCACAGACACGGCCAATTGTGTCTGTAGGGACGCCCGATCAAGCCAGAGGTAACACGGAGATTCGAACCGGCGATCTCCGTGTTGGTAGGCAACGGAATAGACCGCCAAGCCACCTGGACGCCCCTCCCCCACACACATTCCTACACTGATGGCAGACGCAACTATTCCTGGGGGGGGGTTCAGTGTCTTGCTCAAGAACACTTCGACACGCTCTCTGGAGGGTCGAACCAGCGACCTTCCGATTACTATACGATCCCGGTGTACCTCCTGAGCCATGCCGGCCCACACCTACTCCCTAATCATAGCTGAGCAATACGTATGCTGGGTGTTGGTCTCCTCCTTTGCCTCGACGACCAACACCGGTCACACCAGCTGTGAAGATGTTAACAAGGTCCTGAGTAACGCAACAGATATTTCTGAGAGTTGATGATACTCCTCCAACCCCCCCCCTCCCTCCTGAGTTGGTGGAGCAGAGAACATGGCGGTGGACAACACGCCTGGAAGGTGAGCGGCAACGCTGACATGCATATTTCACAACTCTTACACACTGCTCTGTTTCTTCTTTTCCACTTCTCTTTTTTTGTGTTGTGGTCTACTAACCACGTGATGAAATAGGTCCTGCGGGTGCAGACGTGTGCAGGTTATGGGTGCAAACAGATGTGCAGGTTACTCCATGACGTGTGTTCCCACCCTCTGCATGCCAAACTGGCCTTGCGCTGCGATCTGAATCAAGCTTTGCAACCCCGAGTAGTCCAAGACCTTCGCTCATATAAGTCGGTGTGTGGTGTGTTTGTGTGCACGCTTTGCCTGGTTAGAAAGGTGCGCAGGCCTTAGCGCGCGCGGGGGGGGGGGGGCTGTGTAAACACGGCGCAGCCAGGGAGGGGCTCTGCAGCTCGGAGGAATGAAAAGAGGGTATGCCGCTCGCAGGGTTGTGACAATGAGTCGGGACACCAGCGCCATTGCTGATCACTTACCTGCCCTTCATCTCGTGATGCGAGGTCACGTGACTCCGCCACACAATGCCCTCTTATCCGCACGTCTTCTCGCTTGGAGACGTTTAGTTTAAACTGAGCTGCACGTGTCTTCAGGTTTCAAAACATATGAAAACACATGAAAATATATGAAAACATGAAAACATATGAAAACACATGAAAATATATGAAAACATGAAAATATATGAAAACATGAAAACATATGAAAACATGAAAACACATGAAAATATATGAAAACATGAAAACATGTGAAAACATGAAAACATATGAAAACATGAAAACACATGAAAATATATGAAAACATGAAAACATGAAAACATGTGAAAACATGAAAACATGTGAAAACACGAGTATCGAGGAGGGGGTTATGTTCCAGGCCATAACCCAAAGGTTGTCAAGTGTGGAGGATGGCCGGGCCTGCTAAGATAAAGGCTGATAAGGCCGGGGGGGGGGGGGCTTGAGGCCATGCTGCCCGCCTGGCGGTGAGACGCAGTGGAGGATAGCTTCACCAGGAGCTGCTACTCCTTTGAGGAGGACCTTCTGTGTGGCGAGTAAACGGAATTGGCTCCTCGGTCCTGCACTCCCACAGCCTACCTTTTTCTATATATATATATATTTGTAAATCTGCAAAATAAATAAATAAATGAACCCAATGGTCTCTCTTGTCTTACGGAAACCTCAGCAAAGCCAGGACCAGAAAGTCCTTCTGAAGCAGGACCTCCTTGACCCGTCACTGTGCTCATGGCTGCCTCATCATGCCCTTCCAGCATTCTGTACATGCCTTCTACTGAGCTGAAAGTCAGTGTCAGTGTCAGCTAGTCTCACTGATATTATGTAATAAAAAATGCTATGGGCTTTTTTTGTCAGTGTTACTCTTTTTCCAGCCTTAAACGGCATGAAAACACACCCCCCCCCCCCCCAGTGAGGTGAGTCATGTGCGGAGGAGGAGGGTCTCGTGACTCATCTGAAGGCCCTGGTCCGTCTCAGCTGACCGGACACCTCAGAAGCCTCACCTGCCAGCATGGGCGTGTACTTCCCTGACGTTAGAGCACATTGCGTGAATTCCTCGCACCCCGCGCTGGCACACCGGGACAGGAAATGCCCCCGCCGAACAGCAAACCTGGACTCTTGTCACTCGACACAGGAATGTGGTTGCACAAGAGCGAGAAGGGGTTTCACAGAAACTACAGCCAGCCGGTTGCTTCGCAGTTTATTTAAGAAAATATTGACCCAACTCAAAACAGTTTCACAGCAAAATTCAAATCGTTTGTCGAGACGTAAAAATGAATAAAATACGAGAACAATAGCAAAAAGAGGTTTAAAAATAACAGGATATAGAAACTGTGTTTAAATGGAGGTTAACAGCGAGGACAGGCGAGGACGGCGGGGCAAGAAGGCCTTCTTGCCCCGCCGTCCTCGAGGTCACGTAGGCACACTGGAGCATCTTCCTCTAACGACATCAGGCCCAAATGCAAAATCACAACTTTTCGGTAATTTTCAACTCAATTTTAGACTTGAATCTGAAAAATAATAAAAAAAAGCCATTTGCAGCAGTTAAGGCATGTTTGAAAAGGGCCCGTGCAAAAATGGTGCGCAGGCTTTACGAGTCTTGGTGTTCATTCAATAGCAAATTCAATAATTCCCTTGTTCACATCATAGCAACAAAAAACATAACAATAGATCGTGGTTGTTTCCAAACGGTGGGTGATAAAATACTGGTTATTCTAAAAATCATTCTGGCATTAAACTTGCTGAGCATGCCAGATATCTAAGCGACCCCTGTGTCACGCCCCCCACATGTGTGTGGGGAACTGGTTCCTCTTTGTGCCGCCATGCCTCACAACTGCAACCTCGGTGTTTGGTGTGAGCCAGACGTCCCTATGTCCAGTCCAGCAGATGGTTATGAAGCCCACTTTCTCACTTGTCACCGGGCGAGTCAAATACAAAGGGGGTTCAGTGCACTGAGACGCAAAGGCCCGATCTTCAACAAAGAGAAGGACCCGAGTCCTTTGCCCGGCCCGAGGCCGTCAGCAGCTGCTGCTCTGCGTTTTGCCCGAGCTGGACGTGTAGGTGTTGCTCTTCCTGGAGTACTTCATGGAGCTGAACGAGACCCTCATCCTCTCCACGGTCCTGCTGCTCCTGCACAGCAGCGTGTTCTTCACGTGCTGTCTGAAGTCCTCCGACACGAAGTAGTAGATGAACGGGTCCAGGCAGCTGTTCAGGCTGGCCAGGCACAAGGTGGTGACGTAGAAGCCGTAGCCGTTGTTCATCACGCCGTCCTTCAGCAGGGAGTAGTGCACCACCAGCATGACGTTACTGGGGATGAAGCACACCAGGAACGTCACCAACACCGTCACGATCAGCATGACGGCTCGGTGCCGGTTCTTCGTCGCTGTGCTGTCGGCTATGTTGTTCTGCAGCGTGCGGAGTAAGAGGATGTAAGCCACGACGATGACCACGCACGGCACGAGGAAGACGACCATGGCCATGAGGACGAAATAATAGTAGGGGAGCCGCACGTCAGGAAACGGGTCGTCTATGTACCGGATGACGTTGACGTCGTGGCAGGTGGTGATGTTGGGGTCTCGGACGTTGGCCGTCTGCTTGTACAGGTACAACGGGGTGGTGGTGAGCCAGATGAAGGCCCAGATGGACAGGGAGACAGCAACGGCCACTTTGTTGTTCTTCCTCTGCAGGGACAGCGGGTGCGCTACGACCCAGTACCGCTGCACACTGAGGCAGGCGATGAAAAGAACCGAGCAGTACATGTTGCCGTAGAAGAAGCCCACCAGGACCTTGCACATGCCCTCCCCGTAGATCCAGTTGTTGCCGTTAAAGTGGTAGGCGATCTTCAGAGGGGTCCAGATGACGAAAAGCACGTCGGACAGAGCCAGGTTGGCCATGTAGATGGACGCAGGGTGCTT